>NW_020950758.1:1127849-1155602 GCF_900497805.2 Vombatus ursinus | reverse complement strand
ACACACACACACACACACACACACACACACACACACACACACACACAGAGGCATGTAGCAGTGGTCTCAGAGAGGCATCATTTGTTGTTGCAGGGAGAGCACGGGAGGAACCCGAGCTGTGTGTTCCAGGCAGAGAACCCACAGGGGAGAACTGTCCCCAGAGGGGAGTGGTGGCTAGGATGAGCGCACGTGTAAGAAGCAGAGACCAGGTGAACGTGGGACAAAAGAAGGGAGAGTGGGGGCGGGGCAGGTCAGGAAGGGTCCCCTGGGTAACAGAAGCCAGGAGAAGGCTGGAGAGCAAGTGACACCATCAGCGGGCTGTGAGCAGAGCCTGGAAGGGTCTCCAAGGGGCGTGTCCCCAGGACCTCCCACCATGCTCCCTCTTAGAACCTCACAAAGCATGCTGTCTATTGAAACTACATAAGAGGGGACTTACTTTTATTATTCTCTTTGTGCTTCTACTCCAGGTGCACCCTAACCAGTTGTGAGGCCTTAGGTAAGTCATTTCCCTTCCTAGAACCTCTATCTCCTCATCTACAAAATGGGCCTTGTGTACCTTGTAAAGTGTAAAGCACCATCAGAATACAAATTATTGTTTATTACTGTCAGCCCCCAACTCCAGCAGGTCTACATTTCTTCAAGGAACAAATAAATACCCCTCTTGGGGGTGTTAAACGACTTCAGACCCACATTTTCTACCCCATAACACCTCTCTCCCATGTACACGTCATTCTTCCTCCTTCGTCCGTCTCCAGTCAGTTGGTGGTGAAGTAGATGGAGCTCTGAGCCTGGAGTCAAGAAGAGCTGAGTTCAGATCTGGCCTTACCCTCTCACTAGCAGTGTGACCCTGGATAAGTCACTGAAACTCCATTTGCTTCGGTTTCCTCCATTGTAATAACATCCACCTCCAGGGTTGTTGAATGAGGTCATATTTATAAAGAAACACTTTGCACAGTATCTGACACATAGTAGGTGTTATATAAATGCTCATTCCGTCCTCTTTCCTCTCTCCTTGTCAGAAAGGTGGGGGACTACAGGGATGGAATACTGTATATGTGAAAAGACTACTCACCTTGTTGGTCTGTTTCTCTGAATTCTGCTTTGCAGAATTTTCTTGTAAAGCGAGTGCTTAATGAGATAAATGGGCTATGAAGGGTGTAAATGAGTAATGTGTAAGAATAAAGGACATCAAATAACATTTTATGCTTTTAATGGTGCCTATTTTCCTTTAATAACCACAACGGCATCATGTCTACAAGATCATAAGACTGAGAACCAGAACGGACCTTAGAGGCCAAATCACCTTACAAATGAGGAAACTGAGGCACGGGGAGGTTAAGTGACTGTCCCAGGATTACACACCTAGTAAGTGTCTGAGGCAGGATTTGACCCCAGCTCTTCCAATTTTAGAGGCAGCTGGGCCACGCCTTGGATAGACTGCTTGCCTTGGAGTCTGGAAGCACTGTGTTCAAATACAGTGTCAGATATTTCCTAGTTGAATGATCCTGGACAAATGACTTAGCCTCTGTCTGCTCAGTTTCTTCATCTGTAAAATGGGGATGGGGATAATAATAACACATAGCTCCCAGGGTTGTTTTGAGGGTCAAATGAAACAATATTTGTAAAGTGTTTAGCACAGCACGTGGTACATAGTTGGTACTTCATAAATGCTTGTTTCCTTCTTCCCTTCCTTCCTCTCTTCCTTTTTCCCTTTCGTTCTCCCTTTCTTTCTTCCTTCCTCCCTTCCCCTCTTTCTCTTTCCCTCCCTCCCTTCCTTCCTCTCTCCCTTTCATCTTTCCTTCCCTCCCTCCCTTCCTCACTCCACATCTAGTTTACCAGACGTGCTGACTCTCAAAATGGAGAGCTAAGACTTTTCTGTGTAGGCATCACACCTTGTGTGTCACTCCATGACAGGAGGGGATAACACAATCCTCGCTGAGGATCAGCTGGACCTTTGAAGTGCATTTATTCAGTTTCTTGTCTGCTTTGAGTGAGATGAAGGACCCCTGATCCTCAGCCTCTGTGAATGCTAAATTTTGTCAATGATATGATATTCACAGGAAAAAATACCAAGAAAGCATAGCCAAAAAGAGTGCATTTTCTCCACTGAGTGCAAGACCCACAATGAGTTTATGTCGAATTCAAACTTCCCGAGTTTCATTTTTTACAAACTTTGCATGTAGTTTCTCTGTCCATGCTTATGCTCAAAGGGGTCTAGGTAAGGCTGCCCCGCTGCCAGGGGCTGCTAGGCTTGGGCAAAGACCCAGAGCTGACTCGCAGGCAGAAGGTGAAAGCTTGGGTCCCAGGGCTGCGGTTCATGAGCGTAGGACCTTGGACAAGTCACATTGATAAGGAGCAAAAATTGTATTTCTGTAGCATGGTAAGGATTACGAAGCACTCCCGGCTTAAGCGTCCTCCACCAAGGAATGAGTGGGCTAATTCTGCTGTTCTGTTCCAATGTCCCCCCAGCGCTGATCTTCCTTTTCCTCTGTCATTCCTGCCTTTTATGTTTTATGCTCAGACACTTCACTTTTCTGCGGGCTTCCCTCCTGCTCATGCTCACTTTGTTCCCTGTCAACCTCCCCCCCTTCCAATCTTCCCCAGTTCTGTGGGGGGGGGGTGGGCACCACAGTCCTCTCGCATGCACTTAAGGTCCGCCCCAACTCCTGGCTCAGTCACCCCATGTATTCAATCAGCTGCCGCATCTGTAATATCTCATAGGTCCGTGCTCTCTGCTCATACATTCCCTCATCGCCTCTCACCAAGACTGCTGCAATCACCTCCTAACTGATCTCTCTACCTTAAGTAATTCCCCCAGGCTAAGCCATCTTCTGCTTACCTGCCTAATGGTTTTTCTTAGAGCTCAGGTCTTCCCATGCCCTCAATAAATCCCATGGCTCCCTATTACTTCCAGGATCAAACATAAAGCTCTTTGTCACCGAGCTCCCCTCACAATCTGGTTCCAGCCTTCTTGCCCATTCTTCCTTTCCCTGCACACACTCACTGTTCCAGCCCTACTGCTCTGCTTGTTGCTTCTCATCCACAAAGTAAAGTGTCTCCCACCTCCCCACCTTTGCCTGGAACATTCTCCCTCCTCACCTCTGTCACTTGGTTTCCTGGCTTCCTTCAAGGTTCGGCATCCACAGAAAGCCTTTCCCAGTCTCTGCAAAGGCCGATGCCTCCCCCTCTGAGATGCCCTCTGCTCCACGTAGCAGCTAGACACTGAAGGAAGTGAACGTGGCATTTCCCATTAGAGTTTGCTTTCTTTGGACTGGAGGCCACCGCCCCTTGTTGGGTCATACTTCCCTGCTCCACTCTCTTTCACCTCTTTTGGCTTTTAGTGTGTATTATTCTCTTGTTAGATTGTAAGCTCCTTGAGGGTGCAGATGGGGCTTAGCCCAGTGCCTGGTACAGAGTAAGTGTTTGATAAATGTCTATAGACTGACAAGGGTAGGAGCGTCTCAAAGGCAGGGGCCGGTTTCGCCTTTTCTTGTCTCTGCAGTAAGTAGAATAGTGCCTGGCACATGGTATTCTGGTAATAAATCTTGGTTCATTTGTTTTGTTGATTGATTGATTGAAACCAGCCTGTTGACTCTGCAGCGAGTGTATTCGTTTCTCCCAGGGCCAACCGCCTAGGAAGAAAGTAAGATTATATGGACCCATAAATGAAACTGAGCTAAGCTCGGGCTGGGCAGCCACAGCTATAGCAAACACATCATGATATCTCGCTGGGTCCTCTCAACAACCCCGAGAGGTCACGCTGTCGTTATCCCCTTTTTCTAGATGAGAAAAGGAAGCAGTTTGCCCAGGGCCACCCAGCATGTAGCGGGGGCAAGATGTAACACACGTCTGTCCTGAGTCTGTGTCCTCCACTCTAGCCTGAAGGCACATAGGACCTGTTGCCTCTAATTTCTGTGCCCTTTCTGATAGGAAGGCGGCCATCTGAGACTGGATTGGAACTGGATTAACTCAAACTGAATGGAAGTGAAGGTCTCCAGAGTCACAGAATCAGAATTTCTGAACCTGGAAGAAAGTCAGCAGCCATTGGCACTTCCTGTTACCCCCACCCCAACAGCCTACCCCTAATCCCCATTACAATCCACATACCCACATACCGTGCAGCCCCGCATTCTCTCCGCACAGACCCTCAGGGTATCAATAGCATTGGGATCCAAGAGACCTGGGTTTGAATGCTGCCCTCTGCCACTCACTTGGTGTGTGACACCCTTTCTGAGGCCTCACTTTCCTGCTCCTCCTCTGAAAGATGATGGAAACAGGAACCTATGGTTTTCAATTTCCCTTTCCAGTTCTAAACTCCATGACCCTGTGAAGATCCTTGCACAGCTCTGAATGTGTTCTTTTTCAGAGGCTCCATATCCCAGGCTGTAGGGCAGCTGGGTGCCATAGTGGAGCGACGTGGAGTCAGGAAGACTGAAATTCAAATCCTGCCTCAGACATTTATTAGCTAAATGACCTTGGACGAGTCATTTATCTTTTCTCAGCCTCAGTCTCCTCCTCTGTAAAAAGGGAATGATAATAGCACCTACTTGCCAGGATTGTCATGAGGGCCAAATGAAATACCATATAAAGTGTTTTGCAAACCTTAAAGTTCTATGTAAATGTAGGGTTTAGCTTCTGAGAGCCTTCTGAACTCTGGCCTTCTCTGTTCTGTGTTCCAAGGTCTCCGCCAGATCTGGCCTTCTATATTCCATAGTCGAAGATATATGTGTGTGGGTATAATATTATATGTATATATATATATATATATATATATACATATATAAGACTGTGAAATATAAATATATGTATACATGAAATTTGAATTTCTTTCAAAACTTCATAAGTTTGAAATAAACACCAAATTTGGTTTCATCATGGAGTTAACTGTCTGACTTGGTATTCTCTCATCTCTATTTGAAGGTCCCTCCTAGCTCTAATATTCTATATTCTGTTGTCCAAGTTCCTTCTCACCTTTGGGGTTCTGTGTTCTAAGGGCCCTCCCAGCTTAGACAGAGGATGCTTTGGCAACGGGGTCCCATGCTCCTTCCGTAATCCTGGGCTCTTGTGGGGGCATCTCTTGCTAGTGGATTCAGATTATGGCCTTTCTCAGACTGGTCATACCAAGATTAAGGTTAGCGATGCATCAGGGACCAGAAGGCCGTTGGCCAGTAAGAGCAAGGCCAAGGCCAAGGCCGAGGTGAGTGACTTTTATGAGGCCCGGTGCTTTCCAAAGGTGCTGTGAAGGCTGCGCTGCAGAATGAGGATGGCATCAAAGAGGGAAGGACCCCTCCCCCTCTCTTCCCTGCCTACGTGCCGCTCTCTAGCTCCGCTGTCTCTGCTACCAAATGGCCAGCCCTGCATGTAGGCTCCTTCTTACAGAGTGTTCAGTTCCTAGTTGCAGGCCCCAGCCATGCCGGCACGGAGCCTCCTGGCAGCCCATCTGAGCGTTGTCTAGACAGACAGCTGGAGACTGACAGAGCCGAGTGACAAACACGGTGTCCCCAGCTCAGGAAAGAAGCGGGGGATGGAGGGAGTACAGGGGGAGGGGGCAAAAACAGCTCCCCTCCTTCCTGTGTCAGCTAGCTTTCAAAGGATAGCCCTGTGCTGGGACACTGTCTGTCCTATGTCATAGCCCAGGGCTCCGACCTCAACGTGGAGGTACGAGCAGGGTTCCCCATCCCCTCCAGGGCCACAGATGGTATCTCTCAAACTGAAAAGAAGCCATTTCCTGTGTGGCCAGCCAGTGTCCTTTCAAGGATAGAGATAAAGAACTCTGCCCTGTCTGTCGGGGTTGTGTTAGATAATTCTAAGGCTCTGCCTAGAGCCTCCTCACCTGCTTCACTCAGGCTTCTGGGTAGCAGGTATAACCTACTCTCCTGTTGTATTCCATTCGGCCCCTCTTTAGGCGACCAGATTCTCAGAGCCCTCATCCATCAACACCAGGCAATGCTGCCTTGTCTCAGTGGTGGGCCCCACTGACTTCATGAACCAAGCCTGCCCAACCACTCAGCCTTCTCCTGATCCTCAACATGGCCCTCAACAGCCACACCCAGAGTGGGCACTTCTGAGGTTTCTATCTTAACTCTTCCATTTCTGTCATTTACTGGACCTTTATCCAATCCACCCCCTCATCCTCTCGGCTCTTCCCTCTGGATCTCCTCTCACACCCACCTCCTGCTTCCCACCACCTTTTAGGGCTGAGCCTTCATCCTTCTCCTTCAGACTTACTCTGAGTTCTTGAATTCATGTCAACAAATTAGTCAGCCAGCATTTATTAAGAACCTGCTATAGGCCAGGCATGTAATTACCATCATCATCATCATCATCAGACTAATGATAACAATAATAATATTCTGCACTACTCATCTTTCTTTAAAATTGAGTTCAGACTGAAAGTCCCAAGAAAGGTCAGGCTCCTATTATTATGCTCATATATTTAATGTTCTCTGGACTATTAGGGTCTTCCTGTAGTTTCCTCTCTTAATAAATGTTTTATCTTATTCTCTCTGTCTGCCAGCCTGTTTATCTGTCTTGTCTGTCTGTCTGTCTGCCCATCCATCCATCCATCCATCCATATATCTATCTATCTGTCTGTCTGTCTGTCTGTCTATCAATGTCACCCTCCTCTCCCTCACTGGAATGCAATTTCCCTGATCACAGGGACTGCTTTCATTTCTGTCTTTGTATCCCTGGCAGTGAAAGCACTTGGAATGCAGAAGAGATTTTAAAAATATTTTTTCCAATTTAATTGAACAAATAACAACAATAATAATAATGGCTTACCTTTACATAGCATTTTAATATTTGCTAAGTACTTTTCATATATTATGTAATATTATATATTATGTTGATCCTCACACCAACCCTGCAAGGTAGAAGCTTTTGTCATCCCTTTCTACAGATATAGAAACTGAGGCATGGAACGGTGAAGTAACTTTTCCAGGGTCACACAGGTAGGAAGTGTCTGAAGTAGGATTCAGATTCAGGAATTCCTGACTATGGGTCTAGCCCTCTATCCATTACATTATCTACCTGGCTCTAGGAACTGAATTCACTTAAAGATCTCCAAAGTCACAGAATCACAAGATTTCAGGATTGGAAAGCATCTAAGCAGAATGTTGCATCTTGCCAATATACTCCAAAGAGCCTTTGTCCAGTAAATTCAACCACCGATCATCCAGTCTCTACTTGAAGACCTCCATCATATCCCATAACCCTTTCCATTATAATTTTAGGAATGTCTTATTGTTAAGAAGTCTTTCCTAGCACCAATGCTAAATGGGCCTCTTCATGACTTCCACTCACTACTCCTGGTGATTTCTCTGGGGCTAAACAAAACAAATAGCTAAAATAGTTGATGTTGTTCCAACAAGTCAATGAGCACTTATTAAGTGCCTATTTTGTGCTAGGAATTGTGTAAAGTACTGGGGATATGAAGAAAAGCCAAAACAGTCTCTGTCCTAAAGGCGTTCCCACTCTAACCTGCAAATGGCCATCTACCAATAAGACTTCATACACACACCCACGCACAGTATGCACATACACATATATACATATATATATATACATGTATGTATATGTGTGTGTGTGCCTGTGTGTGCATGTACATATGTATGCATGTGATCAATTGGAGAGAATCCTAAAGGGTGGTGTTGTTCAGTTATTTTTCAGGTGTGTCTGACTCTTCATGGCCCCATTTGGGGATTTTCTTGGCAGGGATACTGGACTGGTTTGCCTTTTCCTTCTCCAGCTCATTTTACAGATGAGGAACGGAAGCAAACCGGATGAAGTGACTTACCCAGGGTCACACAGCTAGGAAGTATCTGAGGCTGGATTTGAACTCGTCTTCCTGAATCTAGGCCCAGAGCTTTATCTGCTGAGCTACCCAGGACAAGGTGAGGCAGGCTTACAGTTTATCTGAAAAAGAGCTGGTAGATCGCAGGCTGAATATAAATCAAAGCCAAAAAGCAAATGTAATCTCAGGCTGTCTTGAGAGGCAGAGACGGAGGAAATAAGGAGGTGATTGTCCGTGCTCTACTCAGCACTAGTCAGCCTACCCTTCTTGGTCCACCCTTGGAAGGAGGACAGTGGAAACAGGAGACCCTGCAGGGCAGGGTGACCAGAATGCTCCAAAGATTGTCGAGGGAGCTTAGAACACTAAGAGAGGAACATCAGAACTGGGGAAGACTTTAGGAGGGAGAATTCCAGACCTGGAATGAACGTTAGAACACAGAACATAGAATATCAGGGCCAGGAAGCAATGAGCCTTTGCTAAGTGCCTACTATGTGCCAGGTACTTTACAAATATTGTCTCATTTGATCCTCACAACAACCCTGGGTTATAGGTGCTGTGATCCCTATTTTACAGTTGAGGAAACTGAGGCAGAGAGTGGTTAAATGTCTAGCCCAGGATTGCAAGCTAGGAACCTTCTGAGGCCATATTTCACCCCAGTTCCTCCTGACTCCAGGCCCGACGTTAGCTTCCTTAAGTTCACTTTACAGGATCTCAAAGCCTAGAACACATAAGACTAAAGCTAGCAGGGACCTCAGACCATGAGAACCCAGAGCTATCCACTACCCTTCACCACCTCATCTATAGGAATCAAGGAACAGACACCATCTGATACCTCCCCCAAATCAAAATCCCCCTGACAACATCTGATGGATGGAAGGTTTAGCAGGGACATGATAAGATCAATTGAGGAGGCCTGTGTTCCCCCCATTCTCTCCTCAGCTCCAGAGGATGGGCTGGGAGGGCTGGATTAAACAGCAGTGGGAAATCACGGCTTTGGCTCACCCTCCAGCTGAATCCTTTTCAGCTCTCCCCTTCCTTCCAGGCCTCTTCTATGTCTCAAAATAGCCCCATCAATGATTAATAGCAGCCTCATGATTTCCCAAATAAGATGCTATCACACTGGGCTTCCCTCACCTGGAGAGGGGATTGAGTCATCCTCAATGGAGAGGATTCGCAGCCCCAGCTCCAAAGCATGGAGTTTTTTTCTTTTTTTTCTCAGCATTAAATCATTCTATAATAAAATGGTTTTTCAAGGCGCCTGCAGTCTGAGCTACAAACACAGCCTCATCGACATTTTAGGGGGGATAGTAATCATATGAACAGCTCACATCCCCATCTCACATATATTTAATCGGCAGTTTCGTTTCTGGGATACAACCAGAGACTCTGAGGCCTCCCCTGTCTGGCTCCCACCTACCTTTTCCGTCTTTTTTTCTTCTTGATCTCTTGCTACATTATTCATTCTATCAAACAGTGCATGCCCTACGCGTAGGATCCCATTTCCTTCTCCAATGCCTTCAGACAGGCTGTCAGAGGCCTTGCCTCTAAGCCACTGCCTTGTGGAATCCCCAGCTTCCATAGTCCCTCCTGTACCAAATCTATTCTGATTTTCCCCCCACCCAATTATTAGCCTTCTCATTCTTGATGTCTGAATACTTTTCTACATACACATGGTACCCTCCCAACAGAATGTATGCTTCCCTGAGGGCTGGGACTGCTTTCTTCTCGTTTGTCTATCCCCAACACCAAGCAGACATCCTAGCACTTTTTTTTTTTTAAAGCCAGACTTCTGCTTTCCTCCATGCAGGAAGCCTCTTAGGTCAGGGGATACATGCCATGGCTGGGGGCCTCTATTGAGTACCCCGCCCTGCCAATGCAGACATGCCCTTTTTCTGCCATGCACAGTCTTTGAGAACTCCCCACAGCATTGAGCGTCACACAACTGACATACATCCCAAATGGGACACGGACCAAGGCCTCAACACCGAGGTCCGTTGTCTTTGCACTCAGCTATTTTGCATGCAGTAGACACTTACTAAATCTATGATGAATTACATTAAACTGAGCAGAGTTGGAAAGCATTGAACAACCGTATGAAGCAGGTAGGATCCTCACTCACAACGCGGGAATTTTCACTGGCTGCCCCCAATCCCCGCATGCCAGGGACGCTCGCCTTCCTCACGTCCCCCTCCTGGCTTCTGTGGCTAAAGTCCTGTCTTGTATAAGAAACCTTTCACTGTCCCCCTCATTGTTAGCAGCTAGGTGGCACTGGAGTAGATAGAGCACCAGGCCAGTAGTCAGGAAGACCTGAGTTCAAATCCAGCCTCAGACACTTACCAGCTGAGTGACCCTGGGCAAATCACTTTACTTGGTTTGCCTCAGTTTCCCCATCTGTAAAATGAGTTGGAGAAGGAAATGGCAAACCACTCCACTATCCCTGCCAAGAAAACCCCTAACGGGGCCACGGAGAATCAAGCATGACTGAAATGACCGAGCAACAACACCCTTTCAGAGTCTCTCCGATTGACCATGCACATACACACACATATAGGTACGCATACACATGTCTATCCATACATGTATGTATAGATATCATGTGTACATATAGACGCGTGTGTATACAATCTTACTGGTGGATGGCCATTTGCAGGCTGTCTCCCTCCATTAGACGGCGAACGCCTTCAGGACAGAGATTGTTTTGTTTTGTTTTGTTTTTTTTCATATCCCCAGACAAGCACTGAAAGGAAAGAATCATGAAATCATAGAGTATGGAATGCCAGAACTGGAAGGAACCTAGGACCCTAGAAGTGTGAGGACTGGACCTGAAGTCCAGAAAACCTGAATTCAAATCCTGACTCACTTACTAGCTACATGACCCTGGACAAGTCCCCCAGCCTCTCTGTGCCTTAGTTTCGTCACACGTAAAATGGGGTGATAATAGCCTCTGCTTCTCTGGACGGTTGTGAGGATTAAATGAGATAATGCATGTAGAGGGTTTTGCAAACATCAATGTGCCACATAAATGTTAACTATTAACAGTCAATGTCAAACCTCTCTTTTTAGAAAGTGGGTCATCGAGGCCTGGAAATCAGAAATGACTTGACCAGGCTAATACAGATAGAAAAGTGTCAGAGCCAAGATTTGAAACTCAAGTCTCCCTAACTCCCAATTAATCAATTAATCAACATTTATTTAGTACCTACTATGCACCAGGCACTGTGCTTAGTGCTGGGGATACAAAAAGAGGCAAAGACAGTCCCTGACCTCAAGGAGTTCACAATCTAATGGGGGAGACAGCCAGCAAGCTAATAATTCAAAGCAAGTTACGTAGAGGCTAAATAGGAAATAATTAACAAAAAGAAGGCACTGGAATCCAAAGGGGTGGGGAAGGCTTCCCGTTTTATTTTTGTGGGATTTTAGGCAGGACTTAAAGGAAGCCAGGGAGGTCAGTGGCCAGAGCAGAGAAGGGAGAGCATTCCAGTGTGAAGGCCAGCCAGGGGTAGTGCCTAGATCCTAGAGATGGAACGTCTCCTCCATGGACCAGCCGGGAGGCCGGTGTCATTGGATGGAGGAGGAAGTGTGTGGATGTGCGTGAATGGGGCAACAGTGTAAGGTGTAGGAAGAATAGAAAGGCAGCAGGGGGCTGGGTTAGGAAGGGTCTGAAGGCCAAACAGAGCATTGGGTGTGTGCTCCCAGTGGCCATAGGGAGCCACTGGAGTTTATTGAAGAGGGGAGGGACGTGATGAAATCTATAATTTAGGAAAACCATGTTAGTGGCCGAATGGAGGATGCAATGGAGGGGGACGAGACTTGAGCCAGGCAGTCCAGAGATAATGCAATCAATCGATAACCATGTATTAAGTGCCTACTGTGTACGAGATCTATTCTAGGAGCTGAAGGGACACAGACCAGAGTGATGCAGTCCTTACCCTCTGGAAGTTTACATTCTATCAGGGACGCAAAATGTTTCTATGCGTGCACAAAATCTAAACCAGCTCGCTTGCAGAGGGGGCACTGGGGACCTGCAAGGTTTCATGTAAAAGGTGACCCTTGAGCTGAATCTTGAAGGGGACCAAAGATTCTAAGACGGAGACGTGAGGAGGGAGTGCAGGGGTGAGCCCCCAGCTAGCAGGCAGGGAGGGTAGGGCTGAGGAGCCAAGAAGATGAGTCCGTATTCAATCCTCCAGGTAACAGAGACATCTGGGAGTTTAGTGAGTAGAAACTGAGGAGCGTGACATGGTCAGGTCCATACTTTAAGAAAATCATTTTGGCAGCAGGTTTTGAAGGATGGATTGCAGTGGGGAGGGGCATGAGACAGGGAGAGCAGTCAGAAAGGCACTGTAATCAATTGGCCAAGTGAAAGGGGACCAGTCTCCAAACCAAGATGAAGTCCAATAGGCGATTGTGGGTGAGGCCCCTGGTACAGAGTAGGCAGTTAATACATGCTAGTTCATTGGTTGATTGATGGATCTCAGAAGAGAGATTAGTGTTGAATATACATTTGGGATTGATCAACAAAGACATGATAATTGAATTAATGGTAGTTGAGTTCACAAAGAAAGAAATTTTGAGAGAAAGAGGGTCCAAAACAGAACATGTACACATGGGGAGTGTAGTCATTCATTCATTCATCTATCTATCCATCCATCCATCCATCCATCCATCCATATATACAGACACGCATACATACATTTATTTGCACATTCATTCATTTCCTTATTTATCTGTCTATTTATTTGTTTGCTAGTTTTTTATTTGTTTATCCACCATCTATGTATCTCTCTTATCTGTCTATGTCTATATATGTCTATATATAGGTGTCTATCTGTCCAGATTTGCGACTTCATTAGTGGGGGAAATTCCCTGAGAATAACCTCTACTGATTTAGCTTTGCACCTTCCTTGCAATTTTTAGTCTGAAAGAGTTCCCTCTGGCACCGAAAGGACACTCAGTGAGTTAGAGGCCATGAGGTCCAACCTCCTCATTTCACAGAAGAAAAAGCTGAGGACTACAGACATAAAGTGATTTGCCCAGCATTACCGAGCTCTTCAATTTCCAAGGCAGGTCTTTTGGGCTCTAAGTTTAATGCTACCCACAGTGCCTCCTGGTTGTCCAGAAGAATTGAGAGTCAGAGAACTATGAGTTCAAATCCTGGCTTTAATACCTCCTTCCTACCTGTGTGACCTTGGTTAGGTGACTTTGTGTCCCTGGTCCTCAGGTTCAGTCTGGGAGTGCTTAGAAGGTCCCTTCCAGCCCTGATTCTCTGGCTGGCCTTTGATGAAGTAAGAAAGCAGCTTCTGTTGAGTGGTGAGATCTAAACCCTGATTACAGCTGTTTGAGAAATAAATGAGTGGGAAAAGAAATGGAGATAAATGCAGAAAGCTGGGAAAGAGAGTCAAGATCTAAGCTGATTGCTTCCTATCTTAGCTAATTAGCCATACTTCCTAGATGTTAATTAGTCCACTTGTGGTATCTTGGGGACCACTGGAGGGGAGGAGAAGGTCCTAAACCTTCTCTCTCCTCTATTTCCTCTCTCCTCCACCAGCACCAAGTCTGAAGAGCTGATCACACTTGGTGAACTGGTTGGGGGTGAGACCAGGCTCCAGGCACAGACTGGTAAGGTGGCTGAAGGGATGGCAAAGAGACTTTACCCAACCCCTCCCTACTCAAGCTGAATCAATGGGATCCAGGTAGACTCACCCTTACTCTATGTGTTGGAGAGGATGATATCTAGATTTGGAGCCTGGATGACTGGGAAGATAGCAGTGCCCTCACAATAATAGAGAATTTAGGAAGAGGGGAGGGTTTTAGGGGAAACTGAGTGTTTAATAAATGCTTTCACTATCTTCTTCTTGGGCTATAAAGTCTATGACCTCTACCTTAACATGGCACCCTATGAATTCCTCCAAGCCTGGAGTAAAGCTCCTCTGACCCCAACCTAAGTCAAGCTCTGGAGTCCAAAGAGGGGAAGGGGCTTGAGGTTCTTTGGGCCCCATGCATGGAGGGAGCACACAGAATGGGGAAGAATGGGAACGTCAGCTCAAAGTTGACTTTGCATGTCTGATGTTACCCACTCCACCTTCAGAAACTCAAGACACTACTTAGAGCTTTTCATGACCTGGAGGTTTCCTCCTACCCTACCAATCTTCTTCCATGTGCTAAAAATACCTCCCATGTACTTCTTCCTTTCACACACCGGCCTCTTTACTGGTCTCTGTTGTTCAGTCATTTCAGTCATGTCTGACTGTTTATGGCCCCATTTGGAGTTTTCTTGGCAAAGATACTGGAGTGGATTGCCATTTTCTTCTCCAACTCATTTTACAGAGGAGGAAACTGGGGCAAATGGAATTAAGTGACTTGCCCAAGGTAACACAGCTAGTAAGTGTCTGAGACTGAACTCAGGGAGATGAGTGTTTCTGACTGCGGACAAAGTGCTCTTTCTACTGGTCTCTGTGCATGGCTCTCCTGGCTGCCCCTCATTCCTGGGATGCTCTCCTTGCCCCCGTCTGACCGATTTAAAGCTTCCTGGGCTTCCTTCTAGATTCTACTCAGATCTCACCCTCTTCAGGGGCCTTTCCCTGTCCCTTATGTACCCTCTGTGAGGGCTTCGCTGGAAGGCCATCTTCCTTTAGTCTGTGTGTGTGCTGCACATACCTCGTTACTTGTATATCACCTTTCCAATTCGAATGGGAGCTTCTAGAGAATGAGGATAGTTTTCATAAATATATATTTATACGTATGTGTATGTATGTGTGTGTGTGTTTGTGTGTATGTATGCATGTATTTATACCTTTGTATCCTCTGTACTTAGCACAGTACCTGGCACACAGTAAGTACCAAATGAATGTGTGTTGACTGACTGAAGGGCTGAGAGTCTAGAAATGGGGCTCCAGAAGACAAGTGGATGTCCTGCCTCTGGCAGCTGGGTAATCCTAATGGATAATCAGCGACATACTTGATCCAGAACCTCTCCACCAGCCACCCCCTCTTTTCTGACTCACACTCGGTTTCTGTAACTTTCCCCAGGAATCTTTTTTTAAAAAATGGAATATTATGGCTAGAACTCATTGGACACGAATCTTCCCACCTACCACAAGTTGGTTCTGAGCTGTTAACTTTACGATACCTTTTGTTGCTCTGTGTGTGTCTGTGCGTATCTATGTGTATGTGTGTGTGTAAGAGACAGAGAGAGACAGAGACAGAGACAAAGACAGAAAGACAGACAGAGACAGACAGAGAGACAGAGACAGTGATAGAGACAGAGACAGAGCCAGAGAGACCTCCACAGACCGTATGGGGAAGTTGGGACCTGGCTAGCTACACGGCCCAGCCTCTGCCACTGTGTTTGGGGGTAATCCCAAGCAGAAGGGCTCCTGAAGGCCCCTGGGTTGTCCAAGTTCAGCCTTGGCTCACAGGAACACAGAAGGTTCTGGAACATGTCTGCAGCTCCAAAGCCAGACTGCCTGCTGGCTCCCAGCCCAGCCTGTTCCCTCAAGGTGCTGACATTCCTCCTCGTTTCTAAGGGCACTTGGCTGGAGCAGAATTAGAGGAGATGCAACTGTTGGGAGGCACTGGGGGGTTGGGACACCAGCAGGGGCGATGATGATTCTGCCAGTGCTCCGGGTAGGCCAAAGTCTGAACACCCTGGGTCCAGTGAAGACGGTGTGCACTGCAGGGCAAATGCGAGCCATGTGTTTCCAGAACTCTTACTCTCAATGTACTTGATGCTTTATTTCAAACCCCCTTTCTATGGCCCTTTAGTTTGAGGAGATCTTGGGCAAATTCCTGTTTCTCTCTGAGTCTCAGTTTGCTCATCTGTAAAATGAAGGGATTAAACTTGTTCTATCTAAAGTCTCTCCAGGTCTAAGGATTGACTTTATATAATTTCATTATAATCCATTAGTATTCACAAAATGCCTACTGTGTGCTAGGCGAGGGAGTTCTGAGACAAAAGGAGACTAGCACTGGCCTCAGAGAGCTTTCTTTCTACCAGGACAGTCTTCCGAGGTTCCCCGCCTTGTCTGGCACGTAATAGGTTCTTAGTAAGTGTCTCCTGATGGACAGCTGTTTTATCTTCTCCCCATTCCAGTATAGTTGCCCCAAAATAATTTTGCTATAACTTATCAACCAATAATATACGTTTATTAAGCACTTGTGATGCACCAAGGCTAAGCACTGGGCTAAGTCCCTAGGATACAAAGAAAGCCAAAAACAGGATTCCTGCCCTCCACAGTTATCTAATGAGGGGGACAAGATGCAGGTAACTACATACATCCAAGAGAGATCCACATTAGGTGGAAGGCAATCTCAGATGCCAATGCCACGAGGTAGAGGTCAGGGGGCTGAGTGCTCCAGGACGGACAAAGAGCCAGTCCATTGGTCTGACTGAGCCATTCCCCTGCCCAAGAAGGTGAGTGGTTCCTAGTGCTGCTAGGATACAATACGGTCTCCTCTGTCTAGTATTAACAGCCCTTTACAAGCTGCCTTTAGGCTTGGGGGCCGATTATTCCTTTCTTGTATCTGTGCTCTGGGGCCAACCCTACCCCAAGCTGACTCTGAGGTTTACTGAATAATTGTAAAAACACAGACATACGTGCCCATACAAGAAAACATACAAGGAGATGGGCATGTTCTTTGGCTCACCTCCCTGCCACCTTCTCGGTCCCTGCTTTCACTGGGCTTGGGGAAGTCCTCACCATGACCCTGCCCATCCAGTGTTCCCCTGGTTCCCTTGCATTGTTGACAGCCCCGCCCCGTTCTTTCCATCCCCTAGACTCTTGACAGCCCTGGAGCCAACCTTGGCTCTTCCCTCCCCCTCATCTCTCCTATCCAGTCACCATCTTGTTGATTCCACCTGTGCCATTTTTTTCTTTCTGCTCAGAGTCACCACCTTTTCCAGGCCTTCATCACCTCTTGCCTAGATAACTGCAATTATCTTTTAATAACCCTCACTTTCTGTCTTTCCTCTTCTTTATCTTCCACATAACCGTCAAACTGATATTCTTAAAACACGGATCAGACCAGGACGCTATCATGAAAAAAAAGATTATAAATTAATGTAATGGTTTGTAATAATGTACTGAAGTAATGGAATGATGTAAAGTAAGTAATGTAGCTGCTTCCCAAAGGTCCTAGCCTGACCATCAGAGGACCCACAGATATTAGGAGCTCTGCAGTTTGATGCTGAAATCGAGAAGGGATACTCCAATCTTAGCTGAACAAGCACCTTTGAATCCTCAAGTCAAAAGTAGGACAGAGAAGGCATTGGTGAAATCTCACCGCAGTTGGGGCTGCCTTGCTGAGTGCTCAGCAGCCTCTTTAGCTAACGCTATGTGGGCATCCTTCTTCCTCTGTCTCAGTATGAAGGGACCTGATCTGAATAGCCCACATCAGACACTCTGAGCCCCTATTATTAATCTTTTACATGATAATAGGAAATTCATGGGAAAGCCACAAAGGAATTCAATTATAAATGGCATTATATCATAAATATTATGTCAGTATATATCATGTAAAATATAACATTGTTATATATTATATACATGTTTATTATTATTATTATTATTCCCACGTGCACCATTCCTTAATGTTTGCAGTAACATTTCCCTTATAGCAACCTTTTGAGGTGAGCAATGCAAACTTCATTATCCCTACTTTACATATGAAGAAACTGAAGATCCTGAATCAAATGTTTTAATAACTCCAATGTGATATCAGTGTTGACTCATTCAGAGACTACCTTGCAGTTCTGCTCGAATTTTGTTGTATTTGTTTGTTTGGGAGTTGAACCAAAAGCACAGAATTTCAGAGCTGCTAGAGTTCTCCCATGACTATCTGATCCAACCCATCACCTAAAATAACCCCTACTATAATACGCTCCACTTATCAATTCATTAACACAGGGAAATTCCCTCCACCAGTCAGTAACATATGGTCCCAGAGAGGTGCATGACCCACTGAGTACTTAAGGTATCTGCCCAGCATCCCACTGTCAGGAGGTTCCAGAAGCAAGATTCAGACTCAGTTTTGTTAAACTCCAAGGCTGGTCCTCTATCCACCACATGGGACTCCCTCTCTTTGGTCATTTACTTTATAAAAATAAAAGCTTTTTAACCAAACTCTGAGTAAGAGAGTGATGGATGCTGTCCCCAGGAAGACAGAAGATAGAAGCCATCCCTCCTCTTGGCAGAACGGTGGGGGCTGCTTAGGGCAGAACATGGCCTACACTGTCAGAGGAGGTCACTGCCTAGATTGTTTTTGGCTAAACCGTCTTTCTTTGTTATAAAGGAATGTCTATTGGGGGTCAGGAGGAAGCATGAGCCTAAGATCCAGAAATGGCAGTGATTTAAAACATAAGACAACAATAAACCTGATTTTTAAAAACAATTTCAGCAAAGACATCAAGAAAGGGCTCCCAGCCTGAGTGAGACTCCTACCCCAAGTCTGGTGGCTTAGTTAGCTAAACGGCATGGAATCCTTCCTCGTTACTGCTTGTGGAATTAGATAATTGTTTCCCCAGAAATATGTCTGCAGAACCTCTAACTTGTGAGGCAGGCATATTGGGGAAGGCCCAGAGCACCATGTGTGCCTGGAGGGAACATTGCAAATTAGTGATTCACTTACCTAGACAGCTTCCCCAGCCAGGGTCTTTGTTTTGGAAAAGCCCTTGGGATGCATTGATGGGTGTTTTTTTTTTTTTTCACTAGTATTTTGGGAGGGAAGGAGCAGCCCCAGGAGATGAAGCATCGGATTTGGAGACTTGGTTCATGGTACAAAGAAAGGGATCTTTTTTAATATGCTCCTTCCAAAGAGTGCCAGGGAGAAACAGAGCTGGAAAAATGCATCGCCCGAGGCACAGGTTGGCAAGTTGGCATCAGAAGTCTCTCCGGTTTTGCAGGGAGAGGCTGGAGGATGAGGAAGGAAGGATTTAAGAGTTCCCCATGGATGAAATCCAAAAATGTCATGACTAGGCAGGGATTGCAGGAAAAGTTTTTATAAGGCTGAAAATTTCCTTTCATAGCAAAACGAGGAAAGTGTTGGGACAGCATTAGGAGGTGGGGACCCCTGAACCCCTGTCATCTGTGAATATGGTATCATTGACCTTGTGCCTTTTTACAGACTGTCTCTCATGCCTGGAAAGGTTTCCCTTCCCATCTCTGGCCTCGTCCAAAGCCCAGTTCTGATGCCATGTCCTATTTGAAATGTCCCTGTGTTTTTTCCCCTACTCTCTCTATCTTCTCTGAAAATTATTAATTTTTTTTGTGTATGTGATGATAAACAAGCACAGCTTGTTATTACAATAATCTAAGCAAGAAGTGATGAAAGCCTGGAAAAAGTGGTGACCCTGTGAGAGGAAAAAAAGAAAAAGGAACAGATGGAATCAACAAGATGGTGAGTGACTGGACATGAGGGACGAGGGGGAGGGAAGAGCCAAGGGTGGCTCCAGGGTGGTCAGGAATCCAGGGGATGGGAAGGATGGGGGGCACTGCCAAAAGTACAAGGGAACTGGGGGAAACCAGTGAGCTCTGTCTGGGCATGTGGAGTCATGATGAGGACTTGTGCAATGTCGTTTCTGGAAAAAAAGGAAGGAAGGAAGAAAAGAAGGAAGGAAGGAAGGAAGGAAGAAAAGAAGGAAGGGAGGGAGGAAGGGAGGGAGGAAGGAAGGAAGGAAGGAAGGAAGGAAGGAAGGAAGGAAGGAAGGAAGGAAGGAAGGAAGGAAGGAAGGAAGGAAGGAAGGAAGGAAGGAAAGAAGGAAGGAAGGGAAGAAGGAAGCCTCAATTTGTCTCTTTGCACCTTCTGTCCATCAATCCTGATTCTGCCCCCAGCAGAATGGAAAATCAAATCAATCATAGAATTATTGATCTCCTCAGAGACCAACTAATCCAACCCTCTGTTTTTACAGATTGAGAAACTAAGGCTCAAGAAGCTTTATTGACTTCCCAATGTTACACCACAGGTAGCAAGCATCAGAGGAGGGATCAGAAACCCAGACACAACCCTCTTTTCCAGAAGGGGCCCAGAGTTTGGTATTATATCCATAGCTGCCCTCATGACAAAGAACCTGAGACCAGCGGCACATTAGAGGCCGAATCCTGAGCTTCAGCATTCTAGGCGAGCAAAGAGGCAATGGTACACTCATCAGCTTAGGAAACATAAGATGGGTGAAGAGAAGCTGTGTCTGAGAACTCTTCAAAGCCAATGATGCATGGTCACAAGAGCGCCATGCTGCCGGCTCACGTGTGGCTGGGGCCCAGATCCCAGTATCCCTGGCTCCTTCCTCCTGTAGGGATGGTGAAGTCATTCTCCCATTAAGCTCAGACCTGGCAAGACCCTCTTGATGTGTCTGTGCCCAGCACAAAGACCCCTGAGTACTCAGGGGGTTTCACCAATTCCAAGGGGATTCCAGAGAGTACAATGGAGATGGTCCAAGGCCACGGGGCAGCGGGGGCAGCCAATACTCATCCGTCTGTAATGACTTCACTCTCACCCTGTCTGAAGGCAGGGGGATGAAGGAGATGGCCTGTCCTCCAGCCAGGGGCCTATGGGACTCAGTGACTTTGGCCGCAGTGACATTGATGCATGTCAGGAAGGTTGTCGGGACTCAGCTGCTATCCTCATCCCAAGCAATTAGCCCTGTCTCTTACTTACCGATTGTGCGTAAGGCAGGATATGCAAAGTTTTACTCTTTATTTTTCCTTTTGTTTACATTTTAATATTAGTGCATAGAGAGAAAAATTTTAATACTGTAACTTTTAGTGTTAAATATTATATTTATAACATAAATATTTTACATTTATTTTAATGCTGTAGCATAGAAATATAGAATATTATAAAAAAGACTGTTGTTTAGAATCTGCTACCTTCTTCCCAATTTTAGACTCCTTCCTATTTACATATAGTAATGAGGAGCAGACTCCAGCTATTACTGTGAAAAGCACATGGCTCATAGATACATGGTTTTATCACTGGAAGGGACCGTAGGGGTTATCTAGTGCACCTGTTCTCATTTTACAGATTAGGAAACTGAGGCCCAGGGAGATTGAGTTATTCCCCCAAGGATGCACAGGTAGGAAACCCTAGGGGTGGGATCCAACCTCAAAGCCGTCTGCCTCCAGCATCCGTCCCTAACTGGCTCCTGGCCAAACTTGTATGTTATCACTTGTGATCAAGTCATAACATCAGCCCAGACCCTCTTTGATGGCAGAATTGGCCTGGCACCAAATAAAACATTCCTTCTCCTGGATTAAGTGTGATAATGAGGTGTTATTTACCTTGCACTGAAAGGTTTTCCAGGTACTTTCCAGATACTGTTTCATTTAACCCCACTGAGACAGGTGGCCATCTTGTCCATCCCCACACACCATTTTACAGATAAGCAAACTGAGGCCCAAAACGACTCATTTGTTTGCCTCTAATTGATCAGCTAGTGAGTGTTAGAGGGAGGAGTTGAACTGAGCGCCTGTGTGCTCTGTTTCTACTATGCCACAATGCCTCTCATATGAGAACAGAGAAGAGATGCACCTTGTCCAGGAAACATTGGTTCGTCTAGTGGACCAATCAATCAACCAGCAATCATTTTGTCCAGATTCAGGGATGCGGACAGCAAAACAGCCCTACCCTCGAGGAGTTTACACTCCATCAGGACAGACAACATACATACATAGAAGCACCTTGAAAATAAATACCATAGAAGGTGTTTCATGGGGGGCTGGCAGACACTCGCACCCAGACCCCTTCAAGGATATCATTTCTTTTTTTAAGCTAAAGATTGATTGTTATTTTGTGATTAATAAATTGTCAAATTGACTATGACACCATCCCACCACAAAATACCACCATTCACCAGAACAGAAGTTGGTGTCAAGGATATCATTACAAAAGGAGAAAAGAAGCCAGAGCTGGAGGGGACCTGAACATCTTTCTAGGGCAGCCCCATCACCTTAAAAATGAGGAAATAGCGGCCCAGAGAGGCAAAGCTGCTCATGCAAAGTGACCCGGACGGTCAATCCTCACCCAGTCAATGTTACCGTGCATTTCTTAAGCGTCCCAAATGTCAGGGAATTAAGAAAGACAAAACCAGTCCCCACCTTCAAGGGTTCATAGTCTGATGGGGAGGCCACATGCAAATAATGAAGGCCATACAAGAAGTAGAGAGAGTGGCTGGGAGGTAATCTCAGAGGGAAGTCACTGGTAGCTGGGGGATCCTGGGAATGATCCTGTGGAAGGTAGGATTGAAGCTGAGCCTTCAGGAAGCTGGGGAAATCGAGAGAAAGGGAAGAGGAGGAAAAACGTCGCAGGCCTTCGGGAAGGCCAGTGGTGGAGATGGGAGATGGATTGCCCTGTGAAAGCACTATAAACCACTGTGAAATGGACAGCCATAGCTAGATCCGAGGGAATGGAGAATGAGTAAGAAGACTGGGAAGGTTGGAAGGGGCCATGTTGTGAAGGACTTCGGGCGTCACATAGACAGCTCTGTATTTGATCCTGGGGGTAATAGGGAGCCATTGGTACTGATGGAGATGCCGCAGTCAGATCTGAACGTTGGAAAGATCACGTTAACAGTTTCCTAAGTGGAGGATGGGCCGGAGTAGGGAGAGACTTGAGGGGTGGAGACCACGCAGGGGTCTGTTTCAGCAGTCAAGGCATAAGAGCCCGACATGGAGTGGCGCTAGTGTGAGTTGTGAGAAAGGTACATGATTTACCAAAAATCTCCCACGTCATCGGGAACAGGAGCAAGATTGGAACCCAGGGCCTCTGACTCCAGAGACACTGTTGTCTCCCTGGGCCCAGCCGTCTCTTCAATAAGAGCCTCGCTTCAATATTCCTATTTTATGATCCACTGGCTAGAATGGCTCCCCCTGCCCAGCAGCCCAAATTCTGAACCTATGACTGGAAAAGTTGTCTTCACTGGTGCCCGTTGGGCCTTGAACGGTGCTAGGAGTGTGACAAAGGAAACAGAGAAATGGGGCTGGCCTCTCTTGGGATTCCAGTTCTTGGTTCAAGGAAGGGATTCTTTGGGCAACTCACTTACTTTCCCTTTTTTTTTTTTTTACTTTTAACGACCCTTGGATATGTAAAATAAACATGAACCTTTTAACGCTTGTACAAGGTTTAAAAAGAAAAATGAAACTAGGCAAAAGTTTCCAATTTTAATAGCGCTCACTGATCTTCTCCATCTCCATGATCATGTGTACACACACATGCACACACACACACACAAACACACACACACACATACACACACACGACAAAGGATTCAGAGAATTTTAGAGATGGATGAGAGGGGTCTCTGAAAAGTAGGAAAGACAAGTTAAGTCAGAACCAAAAGATGTAAATTGGAAGTTTGGCTCCGACCCTTAAAAATTGTGTGACCCTGGGCAAGTCATTTCCAATTCCTGCTCCAGTTTCTTTCTCAGCTGTAAAATGAGCTCTCTCCTTGGCAAATGATGAACGGTGCCAGCTAGGTAGCCCTGCCCTCCCTGCCCCAAGCATTACCTAAACATGAGTGGTAAGGCAGTGAAGATGAGGGGAAGGCTCCCCAAATTGGGGGGGGGCTCTTCACCATCTGGGTCTCAGTTTCTTCCTCCCTCTAAAATGAGGGCTGAGTTGGTGAACCCTACCCACTTAGCTCTAAATCCTGTTCCATACTTAACCCCTTTGTTTTCCATTGGAAGAAAGTGAGGTCCCAGAGAGGGAAAGGGATTTCCCCAAGGTCTCACCCTGGTACAGACAGGAAGCCAGGCCCCAGATTTCATGATTTGGGACAAGATGAATGAGAAGAGGGTCCTCAGTGTGCTTCCCCAAGCCCAGCTCCCTGCCAATGACCCACGTCTCCTGCTCTTTGGAAGGGAGCGACGGTCAAGCCTGATGGTAGCTGCCAGGGAGGGCCTCTGGCCAGAGGAAGGCAGCTTGCATGGGGCTGAGCCTGGGGGACTTCCAAAGCCATGAGCCTCAGCAGCCTCCAGAGGACAGGTCCAGTTCCTTTGGAGGTGCCCTGGAGGAGAAGGGCTCACAAGGGAGCGGCCATCATTGATTAGATGATGAAGCAAACGCTGCCTAGATCCCACTACGTCCCAGGGCCCGTACTAGTTGCTATGGATCCAAAGGTCAGACCAAAAAAGGCCCTCCCCTCCAATACTTATAGCTCACTGAGTAATCAATAATAATAATAATAATAGCAGCTAGCCTTTATGTAGCATTTTACGTTTGCAAAACACTTCAGGTTTAAGCAAGGGCCAGCGAGGTGGAGCAGAGGATAGAGTGCCGGCCCTGAAGTCAGGAAGACTCATCTTCGTGAGTTCAAATCCGGCCTCAGACACTTACTAGCTGGGTGACCCTGGGCAAGTCACTTCACCGTATTTGCCTCAGTTTCCTCATACGTAAAATGAGCTGGAGAAGGAAATGGCAAGCCACTCCAGTAGCTTGGCCAAGAAAACCTCAAGTGGGGTCCTGAAGGGTCAGACACTACTCAGATGACTGAACAGAAATGAAACACATACAAAGTAAATAAAAACTGATAATAATAACAGCTAAATTATTGATATAGCATCTTAAGGTTTTCAAATTGCTTTGTATTTAGTATCCCCTCTGCTCCTCTCACCCTACCTGTGAGGTAGCCTCTGTTGTTATCTCCATTTTATAGAGGAGGAGATCAAGGCTGTCAAAGGCTAAGGGACAGGCCTAGGGTCACACAATGAAGGGTTGGGGGCAGGATTGAAACTGGGGTCTTCGAGTCCAGCTCTCTCAACTTCACCACCCAATGGCATTCCAGGATAAGCTGCCAACAACGTGCTTGTCAATTGACTTATTGGCTCTAACTATAAAATGAGAAGAGCCAGTGAGAATGCATAAACAGGGCAATCCGAAGTACTGTGGTGTGTCCAAGCTGGTGGCTTAGCAACAACTCCCCGTGACTGGAGCGGGGACCTAAGGCTTCTTATGAATATTTTAAAGGGCATTGGTTTGCCTCCTTAATGATGGGAACATCTCCGAAGTTCCTGAAGCTAGAGTTATGGGAACCTTCTAGTCCATCTGGTTAGCAAAGCTAGCAAAAGTTTATTTGTTCGTTTTGCTCTCTTTTGTTTGCTTCCTAATTTTTCCTCTTTGCAACATCCTCTCATTACTCCAAGTTCTACCCACCTGGGGCCAAGGAGAACATTTCCAAGGCATCCATCTTCCACATGGCACCTCTTCAAATGTTTACACTTGGTTATCATACGTCCCTTAAGCCTTATCTAGTCTAACCAGCCTAAGTTCTACAAATAGTCCTCATGATGCATGGTCTCAAGGTTCTTGACTCTCCTGGATGCTTCCTATGGATATTTAAAATCGCCTTGAGGCACTTCCTAAAGTGTGGTCCTGGTAACTGAACCCACTGCTCCTAACATAATCTGACCAGGGCAGTATACAGTGGGATTATCCCCATGGTTTGTTTTTTTTTTTGTTGTTTTGTTTTTTGTTTTTTGTTTTTTTCTGAATTCTAAGCCTCTCTTAACACAGTCTAAGATCACAATGACTTTCTTGGCCACAGCATCACAGTGTCGATGCCTATTGAGTTGTGGTCCATGAAATTCTCTAGATCCTTTTCAAACTGCTGACTGCTCGCCATCTTGAATTCCAGATCAGATATCCCCAGTCCCCTCACCAGATCCTCGTGTGGCATCATATGAAGACCTTCCCTATTTCCTTGTATCCCCAGTGTGGGGAAGGTTACTTATCCATCAATGTTCTTGGTAAAATGCGTCAGCTAAAACT
This sequence comes from Vombatus ursinus, assembly GCF_900497805.2. Taxonomy (NCBI): domain Eukaryota; kingdom Metazoa; phylum Chordata; class Mammalia; order Diprotodontia; family Vombatidae; genus Vombatus; species Vombatus ursinus. Next base: position 1,130,053 of record NW_020950758.1, on the reverse strand, counting down.
CACCATTGTCCTCCCAATGGGGCCTGAACAGGGCAGCATACAGGGGGGCTATCAGCTCCCCTTCCTTGGATCTGAAATGTCTGTGAATGGTGCCTAAGATCACACTAGTGTTTGGGGGCTATTGTGACCCACCATAGATTCCCCTTGAGCCCTCATTCTTCTAAATCCCACAGGTCTTTGCCCTAAAGTCCCTGGACAGTGGCCAGACAGCTCACATGAGTGATGGACAATTCACTCAGGCAGTCGCCCCAATGTGCTTTGTGGAGTCACAGACGCAGCACCCTGGGATGGTTATAAATGACTATTTAAACAGAAAGGATCTAATTATGTTTGCCACCGCAGATTACAAATTGATGATAATTACATGAGATGAATGGTATATGTGCACACAAATAACAATAAATTACTAAAATAAGGAATAAAGAGCCCTTGGGGAGAAAACCATAATGTGAGCGCCTTACAATACAAACTAGTTTGACTTTGAAGGTGGCTCTTGAGAAAAACAATCAAATAGAGGTAGCAATGGCAACCCTAGCCCTTGGATTGGGAGACTGAGGCACCTCAGAGAAAGCTGACTCTGCCAGTAGATGTGAAACCAAATGAGCTCATGGCTAAAGGTCTACAATTCTGAGACATGATGGGATAAGAATTCGCACTGATATAGACAGGGTTTGACGGTGGTCAAACTCTTGTATTTATTGTCTTATTTGATCCCTTCAGTGGGGACCATTTCTCGTAGAAGGTGGTGCCCGAGCTGAGCTTTGAAGGAAGAGCTAGAGGTGAGGAGGAAGCATGTTCCAAGAATGAAGGACTTGCCCTGTGGAGGGGCCAGCCAGGTAGGGAGATAGAATGCTATTTGGGAAGAATTCGAGGAAAGGGACCAAATCCAATCAGTCACTACCAATGAGAATCTAGTCGTGTGTTAGACACTGGATTCCTGTGCCCTGATTTATTTCTATATCCTGTTCACCTTTTCAAGTGGTGTCACATTTTGTACTTTCACATTGTATCTCTACAGTAACATGGTGGCCTCCGTCTTAAAGATGGGAGAACTGGAGGTGGTCATTTAATATAGAAGAAGGAGCCTGAACAGACTGGGCTTAACTCTTGGCTCTCACACTTTCTGGCTATTGAGCTAGGTATAAATCATATCCCCTTTATGAGTCTCTGATTCTTCAGCTGTAATACAGAGCCCATTAGCACGCTCTGCCTGCCTGCCCTGGAGGGCTATTGTGAAGGTGAGGCTCTGTATGTTGTGAAATTCTATAGACACAAGAGCTAAGCAGGGTAAAGATGAGATGACTTACCCAACAGCACTGACTTAAGTGGTGGAGGCAGCCCTGGACCCCAGCATTTCTGGTGGTGGTAGGGGTAGTGGTAGTAGTAGTAGTAAATAGCTTACAGTTATATAGTTCTTTAAAGTTTGCAGAATACTCTGTGTGTGTGTGTGTGTGTGTGTGTGTGTGTGTGTGTGTGTGTCTGGAGAGGGGGAGAAAGACAGAGACTAGAGACAGAGGGAAAGCCTCAACAATCCAGTCAGGCCAGTGCTTTTATTTTCCCCATTTTACAGATAAGGAAATGAGGCTTTGAAAGGTTAAGTGATTTGCCCAGGGCCAGATCTCTGGTAAACGTCTGAAGAGGGATTTGAATCCAACTTCCTTTGACTCTGTGTCCAGTATTCTATCAGGGCAGTCCCACTGACTCTCCCTCCCTGCTCTGACTACTGGGTCACCTATCTCTGTAAGCCAGAGTCCTGGCCCAGTATCTCTGCAGGGTGACCAGGAAGCTCCCTTTACTCAGACCTGGATTTTTCCCCCTCCCTGATGCCAGGTTTCCTTGCAGTTGTTAGCCCCATTAGAAGACTGACAATTCTCCATCCATCACCCTCAGGGAGAAGGTTGAGCTTGGAATATTCCTTAATAAATGAGGAGTCAGGAGGGTATCAGAAAACATCAGCCCATGTGATCCAAAGCACACTGGAAGGAGAAATCTCCAGATTCCAATTTAGTGTCAGGGAATCCCATGTGTCCTGGGCTCCAATCAGGCAGGCGGAGCTGGGATGTGTCTGCCTCTGCTAGTCAGGCTTGTCAAGTGTGCTGGCCCCACACGTCAATCTTAGCACGTCCCAGAAATGAGGCTAAGAAATAGAGAAAACAGACCAGCTGCTCTGGAAAACAGGTTACCAAAAGCACCCCAACCGCCGC
>NW_020950758.1:1117665-1127839 GCF_900497805.2 Vombatus ursinus | reverse complement strand
GAAGCCAGTGAGATTCAGGGCTGGAAAACCCAAGCCTCCTGTCTCCAAATCCAGTGTTCTCTCCACTAGGTTACCTTGTATTATTTTAATTCCACAGATCACAAAATTGAAGCAGTCAGTAGGTGGCAGGAGGGGAGTAGCAGCCCAGGTTTCCTGATCCTAATTTCCAGACTCTTTCCACTACCACTGCTTCTCTGTTTGGGAGAAGGTGGAAAGGAGGGTATAGATTTCTGATTTTACCTTGTAGGCAAAGCCCAGTGTGGAAACTGCCTTCACCCACCCATGTGACAGTGACTTCTCTGTCAAGTCTTAGAACTGACTGGGGTACTGAGAAGTTGATATCGACCTGTGGTCACAGACCAGTTTGCCTGGAGGAGCGGAAGGTAGAGCTGAGTTCAAATCCAGCCCCAGATGTTTACAAGCTGTCTGACCCTGGACAGATCACTTTACCTTCTGCCTGATCAGTTTACTCATCTGCAAATGGGCCTGATTAATAGCACCTTCTTCCCAAGACTGTAATGAAGATAAAATGATATAATATTTGTAGAATCCTCAAAGTGCTATCATGAAAGCCAGTGTTATTCTTCATTGGATTGTAAGCTCCTTGAACGCAGGGACTGTCTTTGCCTCGATATATCCCCAGTGCTTAGCAAAGTACTTAGCACAATGTTTACTGACTGATAAGTTATTAAGCATATGGCTTACTCAGACACTCCCCCTGACTCCAAGGCCTGCCCTTTTGCACTTTATTGCCATCCATCCCTGTCTAGTCACACAGCCAAAAAATCTCCTTATCTTATTCTGCTCCCCACCCCAATAAAGCAGATAGACTGTGGACTTAAAGTGCGTGTCTTTGCATTTCGGACTTTTACAAATGAGCTTCAGTCCAGAGAAGGCCATTTCTGCCATTTGGTTCTTGAAGCAGGCCTTTCTTATGTGGCCCACAGTCTCTTTGCCGCCTCTGTGTGGTCCACGCTCTTCTCCCCATCCTGACATGGTCTACACTCTGCTCCTCATCCTGACATGGTCTACACTCTCCTCCTGCCCCCGCCCCCTTTCATTGCTAAGATCTCATCTCCCAGCAAGAGGAGGACGAGGGTGATTCAGAGCCTGATGGTTTTGTTCTCAAGCTCAGGGAGGCCTGCCAAAAGGGAAAAAGATCTCAATCATCAGCATTCCTGTATCATCTCACAGCAGCCCTCTAAGACAAGAGCTGTCATCACCCCCACTTTACAGATGAGAGAACTGACACCAAGAGGTTAAATGACTTGCCCTAGGCATCAAGTACGCAAGCAGGATTCGAACCCATCTCTTCCTGTCTGCAGCTCCAGGCCCTCAGTGACTATACAACCTCCTTGCTGGAATATTGATGGACAATAATGGTTAGGCATAACTTTCAGGTAACTTCAGGGCGTTATTAGGGAAAGAAGAACCCCTATCTAGAACTAGATTCTATCTAATCCACCACTATCATGGTATGGAGGAGAAAAGAGAGGGTGAGAGTAAAGGGTACCAGTGAAATTCGAACCCAGGTCCTTTCATTCCAAATCCAGTGGCGGATGAGGGGGTCACTCCACCATATTGCCCAAAAAGGAAGGGAAGGAGGAGGACAATAACAGATTAAGAAAAATGGGGGGGGGGGCAGTTAGATGGCACAGTGGATAGAGCATCAGCCCTAGATTCAGGAAGATCTGAGTTCAAATTTGACTTCAGACACTTGACACTTACTAGCTGTGTGACCCTGGGCAAGTCACTTCACCTCATTGCCTTGCAAAAAAAAAGAAAGGAAAAGAAAGAAAGAAAGAAAGAAAGAGAGAGAGAGAGAGAGAGAGAGAGAGAGAGAGAGAGAGAGAGAGAGAGAGAGAAAGAGAGAGAGAGAGAGAGAGAGAGAGAGAGAGAGAGAGAGAGAAAGAAAGAAAGAAAGAAAGAAAGAAAGAAAGAAAGAAAGAAAGAAAGAAAGAAAGAAAGAAAAATGAGGAGGAAAAGGAAGAAGGAAAGAGGCAAAGATGAACATAAAGATGAAAATCAAGATGAAGGAGAAGAAGGAGAGAGAAGAGGAGGAGAGGAGGAAGAGGAGGGGGTGACAAAACTCTACTCTAACCACTGGGACATAAACAGAAAAGTCAGACATTCCTGCTCTAACAGAGCTCATTCTAATGGGGAGAGACCACATTGGGAAGATTTCAGCTAAAAGTTGTTTGGAAAGGCCTCGTGATCCTTAGGGTGCAGAGGCTGAGTAGGCAGTGAGGCCTCTTTTTTAATGTCATCTCCACTGATAAAATGGTCTCTGTTTCTGAGGTGAACATTTGACAGGGACGTGGACACTGGTGGCCAGAACCTTCCTCTCTGGGTGGTCAGTAGTTATGGCTGCAGCCCCGGCAGAAGCAGGCTCCTGGCTACTTTTGCACATGGGTTGTTTCTAGGGTACTGGCTGAGGGCACTGAGCTGCTCCCAAGCTTCTTGGGTTTCAGGTCCTGGGCTGTCTCCATCAGTATCTGAAGGGAGGTCACCGTTGCCAACTTGCCAGCCCGTGCTTCCCCCTGTCTCTCCCTCATGGCGCTTTGCTGTTTCAGCTAGACTGGCTTGCCTACCCTATGGGTGGCACTTGGTGGGAACATCTGGCCCCTTCTCCACAGGAGTTACTGACCTGGATGACCCCATGGGGACTGGGCTGGAAGTAGGACCAGTGGTCTGGGAGGTGCTGCCCCTCCTAGGCTCGTCTCTGACTATTGATGGCAGTTAATGGTTGCTGCTGGTGGTGATGAGGAATATGGAGGAAGCCTCAATGGTGTCCAGAAGATGAGAAAGAGGAGGGAAAGGAGGAGGAGGGAGGAGGAGGAGGGAGGAGGAGGAGAAATTCAGCTTTCTAGACATGAACATAAGTCGGAATCCTATGCTCAGCTTGAGCACCTGCAGATAACAGCATCTGACGGCATCTCAGGGTTTGGTGGCTGGAGAGGTCTAGGAACTGAACTTCTCTTTCGAGTCAGTACAAAGTAGACAGGCAGACACACACCCACCCCCAGTTTCACATTGACTCTTGAAGTTCAAAGCAGAGTCTGTTTGATGAGATATTGACATCCCACTTCAGATTAAAGAACTGATCTTCACCTCATTTCCGTTGAAATTAACCCCACCCTTCATCCTAGTCCCCACCCTACCCCTCCACTGTGGGCTTCCTGGCATCAGTGCCAGAGACACCTTGGAAAAGGAAGCTTGATGACTTCCCAAGAAGAAATCTCTGCTGGTTTGATCATATAAAGTTCCCTGAGGGGTCATGAACCAGTCTATGGAGAAGTCAGGGCTTAGAGGAGAGGAGGACATTTGCAGAAGGGAAGGTTGTAAGGATCAGAGGAAAGGGCCTCCGTTCCACTGTGGGAAAGCGTGAGTAAAGGCAGAGATGGGAAGGGTCAAGAGGGGGAATATTCCACTTGGCCTGGAATGTAGACTATGTTAAGAGAAGTCCTCAGAGAAGAGGTTGCAAAAGCAAGGTGAACCAGCCAATGTCTCTGAATCCAAAACTCAGTTTGAAGGAACTCACCTCCAAGTCAAGTGAAATTTGACTTTCCAACACCATTCATCTTGGCAAAGTGCCCAGGAGCCTGGCTTTGCTGATATCATGATCCTGGGAACAAAGACCATCCTAAGCACATTTTATGCATGGAGAACCCTAAGGGCAGAGATGATAATGGCTGTATTCTTGAAGTTGGCAGCCTTCCCTCAGCTCAGTCCAATGCAATAACCTCTCACCTTTCACCAAAATCATTGAAAACCTTAAAAACCGTGCACAACTATTTGAAAACTTTAGCTCCATGCCATGTTGTTTCTCTATGGCACGCCATGTTAGCATCATAGGCTTAGACCTGGATGGCACCTTGGAGGCTGGCTTCGTTTTCAAATCCTTTCCTTCATTCTCGGGTGAGGAAAATGTGATCCAAAGTAAATGACTTGCCCAAGATCACACAAATGAATGAACAGATGGATGATGGACGGATGAAAGAATAAATTAAAAAGCATTTGTTAAAAGTGTATCACATGCTAAGTGCTAGGAATGCAAATAGAAAAGCACACCAAGGTGTCCTCTTAAGGAGCTCACCTTGTAATAGGGAGAGATGAACCACAGAGGACATCTAAGCCCTAAGTCAGATGCAAAGGCAGAGAGAAATACATTCCATGGCCCACTTATGCCTCCAGAAATCAAACTTACATGGTATCTTGCTGTCTTCACTGCCTGCACCCCAATGCCATCTAAAATGGCACATGCCAACAATTGGTTCATCATCCCTTAGGAAGGACCTGCCCTACACCACGCACATGGCTAAGGCTCTGAGCATTCAAAGACAGACAGAGACGGTTCCTGTCCTCAAAGTAGTCACGTTCAGCCATTAGAAAAGTGATCAGAAGTCCCATCTTCTTCTTGCCAATGTTTTGTCACAAATCCTTCCTAGAGGAGGTTTCCTTTAAGTCTCAACCAAAGTCCCACCTTCTACGAGAAGCGTTTCCCAACCTCTCAATTCTAGCGCCTTCCCTTTCTTATTTCCTCTTTATCCTGTATATAGTTTGCTTATACATATTTGTTTGCATGTTGTCTCTCCCATTAGATTGTAAGCTACTTGAGGGAAGGGACTGTCTTTTGCCTTTTTTATATCCCCGATGAATCTTTTTAGATCCTTTGGATAGTGAATCATGTTTTGAGGGAGGGCAGAAAGTGGATTTGAGGGAGACGATGTTCCAAACGAAAGGGTGCAGGCCATGAGTGGAGTTGACCCAGGTTCTAATTCTTCCTTTAACACTTCTTAGTTTTGTGACCCTGGACAACTCATAATGGCTCTTCACCTCAATTTCACCTTTGCGGACTGTCATCAGGCTCAAATGAGATGGTGGATATAATGTGGTAGAGGAATTTCAGTTCTTTGTCATCATCATCATCATCATCCTCATTTTATGTACTTTGGAGTATAGACAGAAAAGGGCCCAGATGAATTGTTACCTGTTTACCATTATTTTTGTAATTTTGTGTTTATTCTGTATGAGTTAATATAGGTCCTTGTCCTCTCCTCTAATGGCGTAGGATCTCCTTATGACTAGGGGTGGTTCTTTCCTTCTTTGTACTTAGATTCCTAGCACCAAAGTCAGTGCCTGGCACATAGTGAAGGCTTAACAGATGTTTCCTGATTGATCTATTGATTTATTGATTGATTTCATGCTTAATATTTGGAGGATGATTTCAGATAAAATGATTGCTTTTTATAGTTGAACATAAATTTGAGGATACAGGCTCATCTTTTGTGGGTTCACTGAAAGCATCTTTGGGACAGCTCCAGTTGATGATGGGGCCACAGGGATGACTGTGGTGATGGTGGTGATGGTGGTGATGTTGGTGATGGTTGTAGGCAGTTGGGAAGGAGCCAGTTCAAAAGAGAAGTGTGAAAATTAGAGTAAAGAGATGCTCAAAGGAACAAGTTTCTAAAAGAACACTCTATGAGGGCAAGGACTTTTTCTCATTTCATCTTACTATCTTTTACATCTAATACTATGCCTCACTTAGTGGGCTTTTAAACAATATTTGTTCTGTTGAATTACCTGAAAACAATTAGCCACTTCTGCCAGCCCTCTTTCTCTGAGTAAATAGGAGCTCCGCACAAAAATCCCAACTCAGAGCCATCTCCTCCATGTAGTTTCTCCTGGTTCCTTCCAGCCCCACCCTGACCCCTTTGTCACTTTTATTTCTCTTGATTCCTCTCAAACTTAATTCCTCTTACTTTGCATTATTTTCTTTTTTACATGATGCTTCCTACCAATAGAATGCACACTCCCTGAAGGCAAGGACTACTTTTGTTTTTATCTTGGTGTTCCCCATGGGTGACTAGCACAGTACCTGGTCCAGAGTCGGATAATTCAGTTAATACATGTTCTTGAATGGAAAACAGACAATTATGGTTCTAAATCAGCATTTCAGCCCAAAGGAGACTGTATGCCTTGCCAGATGATGAAGACCTGAAATGGCGTTAACAAAAGAGTTCAATTCTTATTAAGTGAACTGAAAATCATGGAAGTTAGGAGATACTGGATAGTAGACACTGGAACTGCTGAGTGAGGCAGCTCTCTCTCCTAATTGAGGTACATGACTTGCCTTGGAGAATTGTCGAGAGCCCTGAGAAATCAAGTGACTCGACCAGGGTCTCACAGCTTATATGTGTTAGAGGCAGGAAATGAACCCAGGGCCACCTAGCCAGGTCTCCTTGACTCCAGATTCAGTGCCACAAGGACCGGGGGCCTTGTGAGTCACAAGAACTAGGTTCTTTCCTTTTATTGGTAAACTTTTCTGAATATAGCCAAAGTTCGTAATCATTTCCATTCTTATATTTTTCCCTGGGAATGCTCAACCATGGGGCCTCACAGTCTCAAAACAATAATTCATGGGTAACCCAAATGGGAAATGGAAAGATGTTTGGGGGAGGGGAGGGGAGGGGTTGAAGTACACTGTAATATCATCCCCATGATTACTGGTGTGTGAGATGTCATGGCAAAGACACACTGCCAAGGACATTTATGGCCACACAGAGAATCAGGCCAGGAATGAGGTGACAGTGAGGGAAAGCTGCATGGTTGGCCCACTTGCCATGCTGGCATCCCAGAAATAATAAAAGCACCTTAAGGAAGGCTCCAGCACATTGGATGGGGCCTCCTTTCCTTCCTTCATTCGCTCAATAAACATGTATTAAATTCTTACTGCATGCCAGACACTGATCTTGGTGCTAGGAATCTAAGTACAAAGAATGAAATAACCACCCCTAGTCACGAGGAGATCGCATGCCATTGGAGGGGAGGACAAGGACCTATATTAATGTATAGGAATAAATACAATACAAAATTATAAAAATAACAGTGTGCAGGTAACAATTCATCTGGGCCCTTTTCTGTCTACACTCCAAAGTACATAAAATGAGAATGATGATGATGATGACAAAGAACTGAAATTCCTCTACCACATTATATCCATCATCTCATTTGAGCCTGATGACAGTCCTCAAAGGTGAAACTGAGGTGAAGAGCCATTATGAGTTGTCCAGGGTCACAAAACTAAGAAATGTTAAAGGAAGAATTAGAACCCGGGTCAACTCCAGTCATGGCCTGCACCCTTTCATTTGTAACACAGTCTCCCTCAAATCCACTTTCTGCCCTCCCTCAAAACATGATTCACTATCCAAGGGATAAAACCAAATTAATTCACTCTCCTTGTAGAAAGTGAGGACCATAAGACAAGGAATCAATTGAATGTGGGCGTGATCAATAGGGGCTCTCTCCTAAATGAGACAGTATTTGTAACCCGCTTAGCACAATGCCTGCTACATATTAGGCACTGAATAAAAGTCCTACACCCCCCCAGGATGCCCCTGCTATATTCTTGGTTAGCTAAACTCAGGGCTGGGGCATTTGTCCAAAATATCCTAGGTCCTCCTCTCCTGCTTTTCTTAGCCTCTCCCTCCAGATAAGAAGCCTACTGCTCTGCCAGGATTCCCAGTGACTAATGGCCCCTCCCAGGAGTTCAAGAAGGTGACTTCATAAATTTAGGATCAATAATGGTGTTGACAAGACAACTGCCTTCCAGAAAGAGAAGGTGCCTGAGAACACTGGGGCCAAAGCCTTTGTGAGCCCATCCAGGAAGCAAGCCTGCTGGCTGAATGATGGTCTAAGGCTATATTTTTTAAATGATCAAGCAAGATGCTTAATTGACCACTTAGCAAGCACAGATGACAATATTGGTATTTCTTACGACAAACTCTGCCTAATGGAGTGGAAGCCTAAATTCAATAAATATTCGGAAACAATTCAAATGCACCATAAGGAAGAGTAGGTGCCTCTGATGAAGTGACGTGCAATGAGAGGTATCAGGCATCAGTCTCAGGCTTTGGGCCTAGGATACGGCCAAGCATTGATGCTTTTATGAAAACTGAGTTGTGAAAGACCCTTGAGCTCCCTCTCAGTTTACATGCTAATGGGCAAATACGGATTCCGATGAACCCATGACACTGTAGTCCTGACCTTCCAGAGCTATCAGTAGGAATTTTAGCATCGTGGACAAGTAGCACAGATCACAGCTGACACAAGAATCATGCAGCACACTTCATGATGCATGCAGAGGTTAGGGAATGCAGCATTGTGGAGTAGGGTGGGGGAGAAGGCATAACATAAACACAGAGAATAAAACACAGTGTGATTTTTGGAGGCAGAAAGTCCTAACCACTTGAGGGGGAGTCAGAACGGGCATAATTCTTTCTGACTCAGAGATTAGAAATTCAGATCTGGAAAGGACCTCTGAGGTCATTTAGTGAATTTACTAATTGTGTATTGAGGAAACCGAGAGTTAGCAAATTGCCCAATGCTACACAGACACCATCACTCTCGAGGTTTAAACTCGCCTTCTGTCTCCTAAGTCAATATTTGTCCCACTGACTCTTCTATGCAGATAGAATGTCCCAGCCTAGGAAGAGCTATTTCCTCAGTTTGCATGGCCAGGCAATAACCATTATGTCTACTATGTGCCAGGCACTGTGCTAAGCACTGGGGATACAAAAAGAGGCAAAAGATAGTCCCTGGCCTCAAGGAGTTCACAGTCTAACAGAGGAGATAGCAAAAAAAGTACAAATAAGCAACATCCAGAATAAATAGGGAATAAGTAAGAGAAAGAAAGCACCAGATTTGAAGGGCTGGGAACGGCTTCCTATAGAAGCTGGGACTTTAGTTGAGACTTAAAAGAAGCTGGGGAGGTCAGTAGGCTGAGATGAGGAGGAAGAGCATTCCAGGACAGCCCCCCCAAAAATACCAGGAGCCCAGAGATGGGATGTTGTGTACATAGGAGGAAAAGAAGTCAGGGCCATTGGATCAAAGAAGACATGAAAGGGAGTACCGTAAAAGAAGACTGGAAAGGTGGGAGGGGCTAGATTATGAAGGGTTTTGAATATCCAACAGAGGGTTTTGCATTTGGTCCTTGGGGTGATAGGAAACCACTGGAGATTATCAAGTGGAGGGGTGATAAGATTGGACCTACATTTTAGAAAAATCACTTTGGTGACTGAATGGAGGATGGAATGGAGTGGGGAGGGACTGGAAGCAGGCAGACCCACCCCCCAGCAGGTATTGCAATAGCCCAGGAGGGAGGTGATGAGGGTCTGTACCAGGGTGTGGGCAGGGTCAGAGGAGAGAAGGAAGAGTATTCAATAGATGTTGCAAAGCTGAGTCAATGGACCTCGGCAGCAGATTGGATAAGGGTGGGGGTGAGAAATAGTGGGAATAAAGGTTGACCCCTAGGCTGGGAGCATGAAGGATGGGAGGATGGTGATGCCTTCCCCACAGTAATAGGGGAGTTGAAAAGAGAGGAAAGTTTAAGTGAGAAGATAATGAGGTCCGTTTGGGACGTGTCTAATTTAAGGCATCTACTGGACATCCAGTTGTGATGTCTGAAAGGCAGCTGGAGATGAACAGAGAGCATTTGAAAGGAAATAATGTGAAATGCCTGAAAGGCTGGCAGGCGCCATGTGGGGCAGTCTTAAGGGTGGATGCCTCTTCCACAGGGATCCTGGCTTTTTCTCTTCATTTATGGGGATGATTCAGTCAAACAGAATCTGCCAGAAAATCCCCTCATTCTGTGTTCTGGCTCCTAAGAAAGAATTTCAGGGCCCCAGTTAGCAAGATGTGATCTCTAGTAATATTCCCTGGGAAAAGGACTTTCATTCAACACACATTGATTAAACTGTCACTACTCTGTGCGAGGCCACATATGAAGCACAGGGGATACAGAGACAAAAGAAAAAAAGTCCTGCTCTCAACTTTTCTATCTCTATTTGGGAGTTATAGGAAGATACAACATGTGTGCAGACAAGCACGATGCTAGGTAGGAGGCATTAAACAGATACCTAGAGAAAGAGATCTAGGGAAATTTGGGGGAATCAGGAAGGCTTCATGGAGGAGGTAGTAACTGAACTCAGCCTTGGAGGAGGAGAAACAAAGATTTTAATGCAGATGAGGACTGGGAATTGCAGTTGCCTGTGGTCATTTTATCTCAATCAAAGCGTGGGGAGAAGCTATACAATTAAATAGAAACCTTGCTACTCCCCATGCCCTATTCCACCTACCCATGAACACATCTTCTCCCTGCTCCACAGATGTGAGG
>NW_020950758.1:1115568-1117655 GCF_900497805.2 Vombatus ursinus | reverse complement strand
CCTGCTCCACAGATGTGAGGGTAAGGAAGAAGAAGCTTTATTCAATAGAGAGTTTAGATACTCTATTGCGCTACAAATCGGTCTGAGAAATGCTGGGCTAGACCAGATTCGTGCTGCATAAGCACCAGAGGCCAGCCCAGCATGATTAACATTGCCCAAGTCACAAAAACTCTCCCTTGGTCTCTCAGGAGGGCAGCCTTTCCCTTTCCCCAGCTACCCTGGGAAGTCGTGTTGCCTGGGGTAGTACAAGGAACCAACCATCATAGTTACACAGGCGAGTGGGCACCCCAGGGACAGAGCAGCCCTCACTCCCCAGGGAGCAGGCATCACTCAAGATGAGTTAAATGCATGCAGTAATAAACAAAGTCATTAGCTTCCTGTTACATAAAAAGAGAGGATGTCCCTACCTAAAACAAAGGGGTGAAACCCAACCCAACCAGAGCAAACCCATACAAAAAGGATGCCGTGCCCTTTGCTGAAACTAGTTACTTTGAGCTTCCTCTGTCCTCAGGTGTTATATTAACAGAGTCACTACTTTTTCCATTGAATTGCTATCTGTTTGTCTCTCAATAATTGAACAAGAGCGCTTGAATTCCCTTGGTCTGATTCATTCTTGCCCTCAAGAGATCACATTTTTCTTTTCTCTAGAGCAGGGTCCTTGCTTTTCCTAGGTCCCTCTGAATTGTCTCAAGGGCCACTCAGGCTTTTCCGCTCCTACTGAGGGTCTATGGTCCTATCTCTCAGCCTCATCTATTTCCAATCAAAATTTCCTCCAGCTGCCCTCTGAGGTAGGGACACTCAGCCTGTGCTATCTCCTCCAGGGACCACAATGCTTTGACAACCAGACAGTACAAGTGGTATATAGTTAAGCCAAGTGAGAACATTTCCCAGAGCCTTCTTGAGCGGACAATCTTCTCCAATCCTTCTGCCAACCTCTTCTTTATTCCTGAAGAACACGCCTGCTAGAGGAAGCCACTTAATATGTATATTCCACCCCCACCCTTTAGCATTCCTCCACCGAGAAATGACTCAAACTTAGAAAATATTAAATGCCTGAGGTTTTAAAAGTGTGCCATGGGGAGGGGGGACTCCGAGGGGGGTAGAGACACAGTAGAAGCAGGTGGGATAAAGCAGATTTGATAACTGCGTGGATGGATTTTTCAGCTGACCTGAGACACATTAGCAATTTTCTACAGAAAAGTTTCCACCATGGCGGAGATGACGTTATGAGGCTCAGTAACCAGAAAGGTCACCATCATTTCAACAACGAAGAAAATCCTGCTGAAGGTAGTTTGCCTTCATCTGGCAGTTCCTGTTTCCTCCATCCCAAAAGGTTTCCTTTTTGGCAGGAGGCTCCGTTTCCAACTCTTGGAAAATGTCGCTCCTCTCTGATTCTCAAGGCTCTCCATCTCACAGAGTGCAGCGCACACCTGGGATTTCTGGAAACCAGCCGCCTGCCCTTCTGCAAGCCTTGGGATGCTGGCAGGTGATGGAGAAGCAGGTCATTACTGATTGTGGGGAGCAGAGTGGGCATTTGCTTAATTGTCTCCAGAAATCCTGCAAGGAAATGGCAGGTGGCTATTTTGGGGGTGGGGGGAGGAGGGGTCCCTGTCACAGTGATTTTTTTATAACATTTCAAAGTTGAAAGGGGTAGAGTTGATACTAATGGGGTTTATTTGCATGCAGTAGGCCTTAGAGGAAAGCCAGTTTGTGAATCAAACACCATGACAGAGAGAGGTGACTCGGGCACAGAGCAGGGCTGTCCCCACATCTCTGTGTGTCTGTCATCTCTCACTAGAGCCAGTGCAGAACGCTGATTTCATGGGACAGGTGTTTACATAAAACGTCAGAGCTGGAATGGACCTGGCTTAGAATTTCAGAGCTGGAAAGGAGCTTTACTACACAGAATGGCAGGCAGCAGTCACCAATCTGGCACCTGAGCAGCCTCTGGGGAGCTCTCTGTAGGGTCACATTGGCCAAGAGGGGAGTCCAAAGCAGATCTCATTATCACCACCACCCTATGTGCGCATGCATGTACAAACACACACACACACACACACACACACACACACACACACACACACACA
>NW_020950758.1:1094183-1115558 GCF_900497805.2 Vombatus ursinus | reverse complement strand
CACACACACACACACACACACACACACACACACACACACACACACACCCCTCTACTGTTCATTTCCCTATATTTGTCAAGGATATCCTCATCTTTCCGGTCCCCTGGTTTGTAACCTGGGAGTCACCTCTGTGCACCTTTGCATAAGTTACTTTCTATGCCTGGAATATATTCCCCTACTGCCCTGCATCTCTTGTAACCCCTGCAAGGCCTGGCTTAAGCACTGTATCCCATATGAGACCTGTCAGGACCCCCCCAATTGCTAATACTCTTTTCCCTAGGGTTAGGAACTATTTTAGTTCTCAGGAATTGCCTGGATGCCCACTTCAGAATGACCTTGATAAGTTACTTAACCTGGCTGTGCCTCAGTTACCCTATCTGTAGGAAAAAGGTGTTGGAACCTGATGACCTCGGGTCACTCCAGTTTATAAAATACTGAGCCAAAAGCGTCATTTCTTGATCTCCTGACGTGTTTAGAACCTAGAAATTTGCTCAGGACAGTTAAGGGTTAAACCAGAAATTCAGTTTCTGAACAAAGGTAACTGCTGTTCTATCCTCTGCTTTGCCCTAAGGCCCCTTGAGAGTTAGACCTCCTGTGGGAGACCAGAGATTCATGATTATAACCAGACCACGAGAGCCGGCCTCCATCTTTATGCAAGAAGAGGACCGAGGAATTCATCAAGCCAGCCAGGAGGTGAGTCAGACCCTTGCCTGTTTCCTCTCTCCTTCCTTTGCTCACTTGCCCATCTGAGAGTGGAGGTAACAGGTGACACCCTGACTTCCCCTTCCTCAACAAGCACAGCAGTTAGATCCTGGAGAAAAGTGAGAGAGGAGAACTTGTCAAGGAAAAAAAGCCAGGAAGACATCCAAGTAGAAACACAGCTATCCCCTCCTTCCACCTTCTCCCCAACACCCGCCACCCCCAGGCCTTGTAGCAGCCCCTGCCCCTCCAGGCCTCAGTCCAAGATATCCTTCTATAATTCTCCCTTGAATACATGTTTCATGTGGTGACTAGTTTTTGCTCTGCTGCAAGAGATTGAACTGTCTGCTCATTGAAGGTAGAAAGTCATATTGATTCATAAACACTATTCTTTTCACATTAAGAAAAATCCTGCAGACCTAGAAAATTGTCCTTAAAATTGATGGGTATTTACTCTGTGGATGTGTGTAAACACATGCACATACATGTACATACCAAAACCATGTATATATTCATGTGCTTCTACACACACACACACACACACACACACACACACACGGGTGTGTGCAGCCCCACTTAAGATCCTGGGTTCAGAACTGCGAGGGAATCTCACGGTCATCTAGTCCATTAAGAGAGCCCCAGATCAGGTAAGCAGCCAGCTGCTTATCTGTGTCGATGACGTCTCCTCTAATACAGCGTAAGCTGCGTGAGGGCGAGGGGCCCTCTCATTTTTGTCTTACTACCACCGGTATATGGCACAGTGCTTGTGCTACTGTATGTTCTTTTTCTTTCTTTTTCTCATTTTGAGTTCTCAATTTCTCCCTCCCTCCAGTCCTTCCCCCACCCCTTGAGAAGGTGAGCATTAGGATCCTCATTATGCATGCGAATTCATGCAGAACATATTAGCCATGTTGAAAAAAAGGGGGGGAGGGGAAAGAAAAATAAAGACAATGAAAAAAATCTGCTTCAATCTGTTTTCAGAGTTCATCAGTTCCATGCAGTAGGTCCTTAATAAATGTTCACTGAGTTGAATGAATAAAGCATTTATTAAGGTCTTACTGTGTGCAATGCACTGTGGATCCAAGCCGACGAGGCAGACAGTCGTTGCCTTCACTGAGTTGACCTTTTAACCTTCCACACTGGGGAAGGTTCCAGCTGCCAGGCAGGGAAGGTCCCATAGTCCTCAGGGCACAGCAGCAAAGCAGGGGGTCAGGGTCTTTACTGCCATTTCCAGTGATAAAATTCTGTCTGTTTCTGATGTCTGAGGGTGCCAGACTGGGAAGATTGTCATTCCTAAGGCCGCTAGGTTCAGGGTCTTGGGCTGTGCCCACGGGGACATTGAGGAAATGGTGGCCACAGTGGTGCTGGACGTTGGACTGGGCTGGTACATATTGCCTCCAATCTCTCCCTTAGTATACCCTGCTATTTCAGGGTGGTTGGCAGTGGGGGGAGATGGCTGGCCCCTTTCCCATAGGGGCTACTTCCGTAGATGGTGCTTGGGAGGACTGGACTGAAGCCGGACAGGTGGCCAGGGAGGTGCTGAATTAACAGCCGCATAGCTCAGACCTAGGTTCTAGACCCCACTCTATGACTTTGGGCCACTGAAATCCCCTGGGCTTTAGGTCCCTCAACTGAAAAACTGAGGGTTTTAGACTCCGTGCTTTCTACGTCACATCCAAGTCTGATATTCTGTTAGCTCATAACAAGGCAAGGCAGAATTGGGCTTTAACAGAAATAACATCTATCTGTCCCTTACAGGGACAGAAATGCCATCGGTGGTGCTAGGCAAGATGGATAGACCCAGCATTTATAGATCGGTGGCTCTCAATGTAGCTGATTTATTTCTGTCTGCCTGGTTCAAATGCTGTCCTGTTGTCTTTGTCCTATATCTATCGTATGACATCCTGGGACTGTACTTGTGTGATGGGGCAGACTGGCCAATGAGCCCAGGCCTCAGTCGCACGTGCACAGCACTCTGCCCCCCCATGGACGTGAGCATGCCCAAGTCTTCTGGACGGCTCACCACGTGAAGAAGAGAAGCCATTTCGATTAGCTGATGAGTCAGAAGGGGGAGCTTTCAGAAGGTCAGACAGCCTCTTTCTCTCATCTTTTCTTGTCTGGCTGGCATTGGAGAAAGAGGCAAAGCCACTGAGAGCCTGAGGTCAGGGAGGGAGGGGCCTTGGACCCCCTCTCGCCCAGAGCCAACATAAAGATGATAGCATGCCTATCGTTTGTGCTTTTGAGTAAAGGGTTAGAGACGGCTATGACCTTGAGAGCTGCTAAATGTCAGAATGGCAAATCCTAAGAGGTTGGAGAGCTGAGGCCCATGTCTAGAGTAGCCAAATGACGTACAATGAGCAGCAACCACCCGCTTGGTCTAAGGAAGCAGTAGAGAGATGCAGACTCATCTATTGGTCAGTCATTCTGCATATTGATTGAACTTGGTGGGTTAATTGACATACAGAAATGGGGCATCTAGTTTGGTCCCATTCTCACCCAGGGGGCCAAAATAGGTTAGGCATCGGCCATTTCTGAGATACAGATATAGAAACACACACACATGTGTATGTGTATATTTGCATGTGTGTATGTGTGTACACGTGTGTACACATATCTTTACATATATGTGCATTTTATACATTCATGTCTTTGCAATACATTTAGCTTTGTATAAGCTAACTGATGTTAACTGGTTAAGTGGAACTGGAGTTCTAATTACTGTGTGTTGACAATGGAGATAACTCACCAGATTGGAGGCTTGAGCTGAAAGTATTAGAAAAAGTTGCCTCAGCCTTTTGGAAATATCCCGAGAACCATGAGCGGCTGGTGGAGCCAGCTTTTTCTCTGGAGGAGTGACTTCAGGGTGAGGTCCATTGACAAGGCTGGGATGGATGAAAGAATGAATGTCACCACCCATCATATACTCCAAGGAAATAAAAAACAGAAACAAATGGCCTAATATGCACCAAAATATTCATAGTAGTGCTTTCTTTGGTAGGTAAGAACTGGAAACAATGGGTGCCCATTGAGTGAGGAAAGGTCAGGTAAACTGTGGCAGGTGAATGTAAGGGAGTATCATATAATAAGAAATGGTGACTATGGGAAGCTCAGAGAAACATGGGAAGATTTGTATGAACAGATGATGGGAAACAGAACAAGCAGAATCGAGAAACCAGAATACAAAGCCACTATCATAATATAAAATTAAAAATCACAAAATGAAAGCTGCTCTCCTCGGTCTCCTTGGCTGGATTTTCATCCAGGCCAACCATGGACTGTCCTGGACCAGGGCTCTGTCCTGGACCGTCTTCTCCTTTCATGCCATTTCTCTTGGTGATCTCATCAGATTCATTTGGCATCTTTATGCTTATGATTCTCAAACCTCCTTACTCAGTCCTGAGCTCCCTACTGAACAGGATTCCACCCCATCGCAAGCCCTGGTGTCCTTCTCCTCCCCCTCCAGCTTCCTTCTCTATATCACCTTCTGTCATTAGATTATAAACTCCTCAGGGCAGGGACTGTCCTTCTTTTTCTTATTTGTATCCCCAGCACTTAACACAGTGCCTCACAATGAGTGAGTACAAAATAAATGTTTATTGACTTGTTAATATCGCTAAGAAACGGGGGGGGGGTTGAAGACTCTTGAGGACCACATAATGAAACATGCTTTCCTCCCTCCCTTCCCTCAATATGGAAGTCATGGAACTTGAAAGACAGAATATCTTTCATCTTCTGAGAGATTTTGAGTTAAATATTTTATTTTGTCACAAGGGAAAATTCAAGTTAAATGTATGGAGGTGGGGGGAGTATTTCCAGAGACCACAGCGATGTTAAAGGCAGAGGCTTTGCTACCTACCACCTCCATGACCTTGACCTGGGGATAGAGAGGCAAAAGCAGAACCCTGCCCTGGAGGAGCTCACCTTCTAATGGCTGGCTTTTCCTTTCTGGAGCTGTTCACTCTTTATAAAATAAAGCCCATGGGGTAGATGGCCCCAAAGATCTCTTCTGACTGTAAATTCAAGTCGCAGAGAGAGTGCTGGAATTAGAGTCAAAAGACTTCAGCTGGGAGTCTAGTCCAGCTGCTTTCTCATTCTCTAGCCTGGTTGTTGCTTGGGCCAGGAAGCTAAGCCTCCATTTCCTCCATTTCTTCCTCTGTGAAATGGGTTAATAACACGTGCCCTTTCTACGTCTCAGAGCTGTGTGGGTATATTAGACCACAGTTTTAAGTTTTTTATCTTCATCAGCAGAATGATGGAAGCAAGCATTGCTATCATCATCGTCATGGTCGTCACTAAAGACTTAGGTATGGTGGAGAGTCTGGGTCCTGGATGTGACTCTGTGCTCTTTCTACCTGTCTGACTGTTATTCCCGTGCCTTTAAACCCCGGCTAGAGTCACCATTCCTTTTTCATAACCTGGTAAGCCACCAAAGAGCCTGTTTAAGCAGAGGACTAACCACATCGCTCCCCTGCTCTAGAAGATTGGATGACTCCCTATTATTTCTAGAATAAAACGTCCTCAATTTGAATTTCTAACTCTTCCTGGTCAGTCAGCAGCTTCTCCTTCCATCCTCACCCTGCCCTGTTGTCCTGAATGAGTCCCACACTGTGGCCAACCTGGGCTACTGACTGTTCTTTATAAATCACAAGCCATTTCCTGGTGCTTCGCTTTTGCATCGCTTGACCTCCATTCTTGGGTTCCGCTCCTTCATCCCTTTCAGCCCAGGTACCGTGCCATCAGGACGCCCTTTCCGATCCCCTGGGTTGTTAGACAACCATTCCACAATCTGTCTTTTCTTTACTCATCTGTTTCCATATTGCATCTCCCACATAAAACATATGCTTCTTGAAGGCAGGACCTGGTTTTCATTTTGACTTTCTGACCCCCTCGGCCCCTGACATAACGACTTGCCCGTAGCAGAAGCATAACCAAGGCTTCTTGGATTGAATCAAATAAAAAATTTCAGGAAATATCTTCTCCATTTTTTTCTTGCCCATCTGAGCCTGGCTTATGCAGCCACTCCCTAAGTTAGGGGAAAAAATGAACTCTTAAGATGAGTAATATCCTCTGTGGTTTGTGCAAAACACCGGGGCCTTCGCTTCTATAGAATTAAACTGAACAACAAATGGCTTCAGTGTTTTTTTTTGTTTTTTGTTCATGCATTAAATTGTCTAATTGGTTTTCATTCCTGCTGACCTAGAAAAAAAGGCCTCTGGGCTGAAATGGGAGTTTTACTGAGGAACTTTGTCCATAGAGAAGCAGTGACCTTATTAAGCTTCTACACTCCTGTGCCTTTTCCCATGTACTCAACCTAAGCAGCATTTATTAACACCCTGCTGTGTACAGAGCAACATACTAGAGACAAGAGGAGATGTGAAACTGAGATAACACATGTTCCTTGCCCCCTCACAGCTCTCTAGTGGCACGAGGCAGAAGGCCAGAATTCTCAGACACACACACATGTTCCATCTGATGCCGAGATATATTAGGAAATGGACACACCCAGCCAGGAAGATGCTGGAGGAGGGGGCATTCATGCTGGGCTATAAAGGATGGACAGGAATTCATGGCAAAGGGGGAAGGGGGAAGGGACACATTCCAGGAATAAATATGGAATAGGGACATCTGAAAGTATGTTCAAAGTGACCTATAGGAGTCCAGACTGGTTAGAATATCAAGTACTCAGTGGGGAATATTATGAGAAAAAGATAGTGTAGATTTGAAAGGGCATTGAAGGCCAAGGAAAGGCATATTACTCAGTAGGTAATAGGGAGGCCCTAAAGGGTCATCTGACATAACCTCAGCTCCTCATAAAGGAGGGAAGCCTGTATGAAGAGTCAATTCAATTGAGCCCAGCAACTTGAGCAAAGCACTGGCCCAGGTTCTGGAGACAAAGAATTGAAAACAAACTACCCCATATTCTATGAGAGCAGGTATTTAGAACTAGAAGACCCTTGGGTATCTTGGAGTCAATCCCTTTCATTTCGCTAACGACAAAATGGAAGCCCAGAGAGGTTGTGACTAGCCCAAAGTCACCCAAGGAAGAGGAGCACAGAGGCAGAGGCAGAAGGGACATCAGAAGGATCCAGTCCAAATCTTCACTTACAGGTTAATGGGCAAGTCAACAAGGGTCCATTAAGTTGGTCAGGTACACAGAGAAGGAAATTAAAGCCCATAGAAATCAAACATCTTACCTATGGTCACACAGGTAGTAAGTTGCAGACCCAGGATTTGAACTCAGTTCCTCGGACTCCAGATCTCATCTAGTTTCTACTGCTTTGACTCTACTGAAGGACGTTAAAACTTTTTGAGTTGGGCCACTTGCAACAGATGGCTCCTTTCTCTGTCTGGACTTTGCCTCCATCCTTTAGCTGTCTTCACTCTCCTTCTCCTATGGGTGAGTCCCTCCTAGAACCTCCATTTTGAAGAAGGGCCCAGTCAAGTCATCTTTCACTCTCCAATTCCCCTCTTGCTTGTGGGCACCATTTATGCTCCCACCCTGGCTTTTTGGTTACTTTTTATGTATTATCCCCCGTTAGAATGTAGGCTTTATGAGGGCAGGGGCTGGCTATCTTTTTGCTTGTAAGTCTATCTCTTTTCTTAGCCTAACCTGATTTCTTGCCCCACCCCCCCCATAAAGATGGAGACCTCCTCTTGCCTGTTCTTGGACCTCTCATCAGCCACCATGGCCTCCCTTCAGAAAATGAGGTCAACACCCCTTGAAGCACTGGAATCCAACAGATGGGACAGAGAAAACATGATGGGGTATGGGAGATGTTTAAAGCCTACCCTTTCTACCCCTTCATTTAGGGCAAGGAAACCAAATATATTTTAAAAGTTAAAGAAATATACATATGTACATTTTACTTCCCTGGTTATGTTTATTTTTGTATAAATGGACTTTATAATACAAAAATACATTATACACATACATATGCATGTGTATCACATATGCATGGATGTGCATGTATAGATGTATTGAGTACATATGCACAAGTGTATATGCCTCCAAAAGTGTGTTACTTGTATATAACGTATGTATTTGTATAGATGTGTGTATAAAGTCTCTCTATTTAAACATGTATGTGTAAACAAATATGTGCATAATACATGTAAAATATATATGATGTATATGTTTTGATAATTATTTCAAAGTAATCAGCTTCCTTTTTACCTTATATATTTCATTTTGTGGTTTTAAACACATTCTTATGAGGAGACATCCATAGGCTTTGCCAGAGTGACTTCCAGAGGGGTCCAGAACACACAAAAGGTTAAGAATCCCTGCTTTATGGGACTTTCACATAACCCATAAAAGACACACCAAGCTTGCCCTGCCCTGCATGCCCTCCCTCTTTGTCTCTGCCTCCTAGAATCCTCAGCTTCCTTTGAAGCTTGGCTCAGGCCACCTCCTACAGGAAGGCCATCCTGATCTCCTTAGGTGCTGATGTCCTCCTCCCCAGAGTTATTTCATCTATACTTTAGTTTCCAGATGCACGTTGTTGATTCCTGGCTCCAAATCTGTGCTCCAATAGAATATAACCTCCTTGAGGGCAGGGACTCTTTCTTTTTGGTCTCTATATCCCCGGCATGTAGTAGACATTGTGTCTGACACAGGGACTTGATAAAGTGATGTCGAATTGAATTGGTTCCATCCATTATGTCTAATTCTTTCAGGGTAGGACTTCCTCCTCTGACAGAGATTGAAACTCGTGGGACTTAGTTGAGGGCCTTCATGAGCTGTTGTGGCTGAAAAGTTCCTCCCTCTCAGGTGGCCTGGTGGTGAGCCTCTCTTAGCTCTTGGCCATCCATTGTGTCAATGAACAGAGCCCGTACTCCATTGGCATGGTCTCTGGGATGCCAAGGTCACTCCCATGGCCTGAGGAGGTGATGGAGGGAATGACTTCCATAGTTCTCTGATACCTCTCATGTAAATTCTAAATTCCTTAGGTTGGCATCCATGGCCTTTCCCAGTTTGGCTCCAATATTCATCCATTTAGTCAATCAATGAACCAATAAATGCTTAGCAAGCACTTACTCTATGCCAGGCTTTGTGCTCCAGATGGAGATCTACTAGGACAAAAACCAAACAATCCTTGCCTTCAAGGAGATGACGTTGGAGGGAAACAGCATATACACAGAGACATGGATGTGAAATAGAAAGAAAAAATACAAAATAATTTGAGGGAATGAGCTGTGTCAAACCCAGTAACTGGTACATAGTAAGCACTTAAATAGATTTTTCATTCATTGAGCAGGAGCACTAAGCACTTGAAGGGTCAGAAAGGATCTCCTATAGGATGGGGTCCAGGACTTTGAAAGAAACAATAGAAGAAGAGGGGGAGCATCGTAAACATGCAGAAAGCCCATGCCCAGCAGTGAGACATGGGATGATGTGCAAGAATCCACCAACGGGGTCACTTTGTCTAGGAAACCTGAGATCCACAGACCCCCAAGAGACCCATGATTAGAGATTAGAGGGTCCAGAATATGAATAGGAAACAGTCACGTCTTGACTTTAATACAGTTTCCTCCGTAATCCTATGTGTTTTATTTAATGTACTTAAACCATTGTTCTGGGATGGGATATAGAGGCTTCACCTGGGGTCCATGACACAAAAGAGACTGAATACAGATTGCGTGGGAGAGCAGATGAGAATAAGCAATCAGTCCAGAAAGACAGATTAAAGTCTGATTAGGAAGGATTTGCGATGCCAAACAAAGGAGTTGGAATTTTCCCCTAGAGGCCATAGGGAGTCACTGAAGCTTCTTGAGTCCATGAGGGACATGATCAAGCCTGCATTTTAGGAGCATCAACATGGAGGATTAGTTGGAGAACATGATACCAGAACCTCAGTTTTCCTTTGCAGCTTTGATGCTTGTCCTGGCATCTGGGGCCAGCAGAACAAGTCCGACCCCTTCCCCATAGACAGGCCTTTGGATCCTTGCAATCAGAAATCACGTCCACTCAAGTCTTATCCAAGCCAAACATCCACAGCTCCTTCAATTGGTCTTCAAGCAGCCCAATCTTGAGGCCACCCTCCTGCAGACACTCCCACTTTGTTCTTGCGCCTTAAAGTTTGAGACATTATTTACAAAATTGCTTCCTTTTATCCTAGTAAGTGTCTGAAGCCAGATTTGAATTCACATCTTTCGGACTTCAGGTCCAGATCTCTATCCTAGCTGCCACCTAGCTATCTACCCACCTGGCTGCCTGTTACCTCATTGATGCTCACAGCATGGTGGAGGAGGAGGGAAGGGGGGAGTTGTATAAGTATTGATATTATTTTTCAATGAGGTTTTCTTTATGTGCAAAATGGGCATAATAATAACTTCATCTGCTGCACCCTAATCCAGAGAATTGGGGCAGATCATTTCAACTCTCAGAATCTCAGTTTCCTCGTTGAAAAATAATATCAAATCTGGCTTCAGACACTTACTAGTTGTGTGATCTCGGATGAGTCTCTTTAACGTCATTTGCCTCAGTTTCCACATCTGTAAAATGGGGATAATAATAGCACCTACCTCCTAGGGTTGATGTGAGGATAAAATGAGGTAATTTTGTAAAGAATTTCTCAAACTTTAAGGCATTATATAGATGTTACTATTGTGCTTGTATCCAAGCACCATATTTTAAGGAAGACGTTGATCAGTTGGAAGGTGCCTGGAGGAAGCAGCCAGGATGGTGAAAGATCTTGAGTCTAGGAGGAACTGGTGATGTTTGTCCTGGAGAAAAGAAGACTCAGGGGAAACTTGACAGTTGATCTCAAGTATTGAAAAGGTTGTCACGTTGAGAAGGAAGTAGACTTTTTTCTGTTTGGTGGCAGAGAGCAGGACCAGGAAGTCACCAATTTAGCCTTGATGTCAGGTAACACGTCCTGCCTTTGGGAGTCATCCCAAAGTGGAATGCCTGCCTTGGCAAGTGCTAGTGGGCTTCCCCTTCTTGGAAGGCTCCACAGGAGGCAAGGTGGCTACGCATAGAGGATGTTTGAGTAGGGATTCCATTCGGGGTGTGGGCTGGCCTAAAATTTTCTCTGAAAGTTTTGCAAACTCTGAATTTCTGAGATCACATGAATGAGCTCCCTCCCTCTAGCTGCCCAAGGCTCAGAATCCCCTCATTTGGACCTGACCCATATTATAACCAATAGGTACAGCATAAACAGATAAGGAACAATGAACATGGACAGAGCCAGTCCTTGGAAGCACTGGCTGGTTCCTCCCAGGACACATCCACAATCCTTATGGAGCCCTCAAAATTACAGAACTGCACAATCTTCTAGCTGGGAAGGCTCTCAGGGACTGTCTAATCCAACCTGTATCTCAACACCAACCACCTCTCTAATATGCCTATGAAGTCATCATCCAGTCTTTCCTTGAAGACCTCCAGTAAAGGGAACTCACTACCTCCTGAAGCAACTCACTCTACTTAAGAATCACTTTTGTTACTGTTGTGCTGTTTCAATCATATCCACCTCTTCGTGACCCCATCTGGGATTTTCTTGGCAAAAATACTAGGGTGGCTTGACATTCCATCTCCAGCTCATTTTATAGATAAGGAAACTGAGGCAAATGGGTGACTTGCTCAAGGTCACACAGAAAGGCCAGATTTGAATTCAGGTCTTCCTGGTTCCAGGCCCAGTGCTCTATCCACTGTACCATCTTGCTGCTCTTGACACACAGTAGGTGCTTCTTGATTGATTGACTATTGAAATAGTCTTTTTAATTGGTTTCTCCGACTCCAGACCCCTTGTTTGCAGTGTCCCTCCACTCAATACATCCTGCACATGATTGCCAATAACTCATCCTAAAATATCACTATAATTATTCTACATTCATATTTGAGAATCATCAATAACTCCTCAGTACCTATTGAGTAAAATATCAACTTCTTTGTTTGGCATTCAAGACCCTCCATATTCTGAAGATCCTTTTTGCCTAACCACTTGATTTTACAGATGAGGAAACAGAGACTGAGTTAGAAATTCATTTAACATCACGTAAGGAGCAAGTAGCAGAACAAAATTTGAACCCAGGCCCCCAAGTACAAATCCAGAGCTCTCAGCCTGCACCTCTTCAGTATGAGAAGATATGTGAATCGCTCAGCCAAGATGGGAGAATAGAGTCAGAGAAAAGGGAATCCCAACTCGCACATCCCAGCCCACCCTTTCACCGGGACAAAGTGGGATGCCCTGCTGGGGTGTTTCCTGCGCGTCTCACCCCCGAAACAGCAGCTAGGTCCCCAAAGCCATCTTGAGTGTATGTCAGGAGAGAGAAGACACCTGGGCAGAATCTCACGGTTGTCATGGTAGCTGATGCTAAAATAGGCTTGCAGAAACAAGATCTGTGTGGCTTCCTGTGACCTACATGTAAGCATAAATATTACTCAGATGGAAAAGGAAGCTGCTGTCTCTTTTGTTCGTGGACATCCCTGACTCTGGCATCAGGAGCTGGGGCCCTTGGAGATTTGAGGAAAGCTAGAGAAAGCCTGCTAAGTCGTGGGGATTGGCAGAGACTATTTTTATAGTTTTGCCCTGTTATATAAGGACACCAGCTGGGGCCTTCTAGACACCTGATGCCATATCATGGCCAGGGGAAGAGGCTTCTTTAGCAGGAAAGTGGTGGTCCTGTGGGAGAATGAGGACGAATCACCCTGTCTGTAGAAGCAGACAGAACTGGAAAGGACTGGTAGGGGCATGGACTGTCGATGCTAGAAGAATCAGGAAAGATCTAGGACCTCATCTTGTCCAACTCTACCATTTTACGAGTGAAGAAGAGGAAGGGAAAAGACTTGGCCAAAGTCACTTGGTTACGATGTGGTGAAGCCAGCATTTGAACCCAGGCTTCCAGGGCTATCAGCTATGGATGGCACTCTTTCTATCGTTTGCTGCTTTGTGTACCATTCCGGAGTCCTTTATCAAGAGCAGCACTGTGATGTCTTTTCCCCTTTGTTATTGAACTTCTTGTATTTGCCATCCCGACCTTTATAGATCAGGTCCTGAGTTTTGCCCACCCTGGTGACCAGCGTCCCATCCTGTGAGACAGTGGCCAGTGTGGAAGTCCAGCCCCCTGATGCTCTCCCAAGAAAGGCTGGCCTGGATGGTGGAGGGTCATTCCTGGCACAGGATGGACAGACTGGCAGGCCCACTAAAGTCTTTTATTCCCCAAAAGACCCAAGTTGTTTATCTTTAATGTGGTGGTTTGAATTATGTTGGGTTTAACGGGTAAATTAGAGCCACGGGTCAGTTTTGTTGACTGCCAAGGAGATTGTTAGAGGCAGCCAGGGGGAAACAGTCAAGATGCACCTGGTGTTGGAGGATCAGAATTCAAATCCTGCCTCTGACACTTCCTAGATGTGTGGCCTTGGGTCACTCACTTCTCGCTGGGCCTTGGCTCCTTCTCGCATAATGAAGCCGCAGTCACAGATGATCTCTAAGGTTCCTCCTCCCAGTTCTAGACTTCATGGACATGCCTGTGCCATGACTGCAGTCGATGAGTGATGAAGCCAAGACGTGTCACTTTCCCATCTGAGCCTCGTTTTCCTAAACACCAATCCACAGTAACCATGCCTGCTAATTTAATTTCCCGACAAGTTGCTATTAGGAGTTGGTCGGTTGCTTTGCACAGTACAGAGGACAATAGAAATCTGAGCTAACATTGTGGATGAGGAAGTGAAGTAAGCCCCCTCTGCTAAACACAGGTCACCTCCAGGCTGTGGTCACCATGCCCATCCCATCAGAAAAGACACTCTTTGCTACAAATGCTTCAACCATCAAACAACACATCCACGAGAGATCACCCAGAATCCTTCTGCATTAAAGCAAACCCAGCCTTCCTCACTCTATTGTGTTTGATAAGACAGTAGGGCCAAGTTATCAGAAATTAAAATGGCAGAAAGTCCCCTCCCAACATTTTCAGTCCGTAACACGCCTCTCCCATACTTGGGAAATCCACAGGCATTTTCTTCTCTTATGTGACTAAAATGACTCATCTTTTTCTTTTTTTTTTTAATTTTAGCAGCAGCCCTGGAGACAAAGACCAGAGGTGGTGTGTGTCAGTCTGGGAGACTAGGGCCAGTGAGGATGTAGGACTCACGCTACTCTGTGGAGGGCCCCATTCCACCAAAACAGGATCTCAGAGCTCCGTAAACCTGCAAATGAATGAATCTTGGCAGAGAAGGAATGGCCGCTTGCTTGAGGTATTAAATCAACCGTTCATGGAGTAGCTGGATGTGCTAATGGCTCAGTTAGTATCTGCAAGGAAACCAGATGTCTTCTGCTGAGTTTTTGGTTTATTTTTCTCCCCTGAATCTTGTCTTTCTAATCGATCTTCAGGATGGGACGGGATGGGTTGTTTGGGGTTAGGCATTGGGGGGGGGGGCTGTCATTAGGAGCAACTACATTCTCCAGTCTCTGTTGCATTGTCCTCATTAAAATTCTGGGTTGATGGATCACACTGGCTTGTGTGGGTGAATTGGCTGCTGTTCATGGAGCAAACAGAATTTGAGACTAATTGGAAATTGTTTCCTTTTTGATGAAGTTCAGGAACAGCCCCAGCAGTACCCAGTTTAATAACTTTGGAGCTGTTGAAACAAAGATCTCCAGGGATGATCTCTGGGCCCCAAAGATTGTCCTCCCACTCAGACCTCCTTCCCAAGCTTTCCACTCTGTGGGTAGCTTTGAAATATGGGAGTTGGAGGTCTATACCATTTGGGGCGAGGGCAAGTGCTAAGTTGTCCAAAGCATTGTTAGCAGGAAATTATCCAGTAATGAGCTTCCCAACATCTCCCAGAGGTGAGGACTGAAATGTGGAGGTAATATGAAATTAGTCAGTCAACAAACATTTATTAAGTGCTTATGGTGAACCAAGAGCTGTGCTGAGCTCTGGGAAGACAGTCAGCTGAAAACAAATCATGAATAACTGCATATATACGAGATATACACAGAGTGGACCCAAGGTAATCTCAGAGAGGAAGGTATCAACACCCAGACCCCACCCCAACCTTTATGCCAATTAACATCTATGTGGCACAGTGGATAGAACACTGGGCCTGCAGTCAAGAAAAACTGAGTCCAAATTCAGCATCCATTTGGTACTAGCCGTGTGAACCTCGGCAAGTCTCTTAACCTCTATCTGCCTCAGTTTCTGCATCTGTAAAATAAGGGTGATAATAGCGCCTACCTCTCAGGGTTGTTGTGAGGAAAAAATGAGCAAACATATGCAAAGCTCTTAGCACAGTATGCAGTACACAGTAGGTACTTAATAAATGCTTGTTTCCTTCCTTCTTTCCAATTGCCCCTTCTCTTTTCTCAACCTGGCTCGATGTTGACTTCCATCCCAACCTTTGCCTGAGGGAATTTAGAATCCTTGCTCTCCTCAAATTCCTCAGCCTGCTCCCCACTTCCCCTTGACGGAGGGCCAGTTCCCCTAGTCAGCAAGGCAGATAAAGCACTTACTAGTGTGGACGCCGATAAATACTTGTGGACTTGGCACCCAAAAGTACTTTAAGGTCTCCTGACCATTGTCATCTGTCCTACTTATTGCTACTCATAACTAAGAACTTAAACAGTATTTTTGGTTCATTCATTCATTCACAAAAACATTCTTGCCCACGGCCTCTTCTGTCTGTGACCAATTAGGAAGCATTTTATTTTCCGGGGCTTGGGGTTGAAAGAGGAGCTTTTTGTAGGCATCCCTGAGCACTTTAGAGATGAGCTCATTAGGATGCTTCCACCTCCATAAATCCGTCAAAGGCATGGGAAGGGTTCCCTTTAACTGTGCCCTAATCATCATGCATCTCCAATAAAAATAGGCCCCTTTATATAGGAGTTTGTGGTTGCGAAGCACTTTACAGTCATTATGTGCCCATTAGCTTACATCCATTAGAGGCAGTGGATTGGAGAGGAAAAAAAAGGGATAGATTTTCTCTCCGAAGCCAGTTTCAAACCTCAGCACCACCACTTCCTCCCATTCTGACCTTGGGACAATCACTGCCTCATTCTGGTCCTCAGTTTCCTCACCTGTAAAATAAGGGGGATTTAGCCAAGAATGCTAGTGGGACTGTAGGCTGCAATCAATCAATCAATCAATAAACATCAATCAAGAGTCTACTATGTGCCAGGTACTGTGCTAAGCACTACGCTGAGAAGCATGGTGTGTAGAGGCAAAAGGTGCTGGTTCACCTGGATACTTCCCTCACTCACCCCACGTGAAGCCTTGTAGTCAATTCTAGGCATGATGTTCTGAAAGGAGATTGATATACTAGAGAGCGTCCACAGGCAGTACCCAGCGTGATGAAGAACCCGGAGTTCATGCCTTATGGGAATCATTTGAAAGAAATAAAGGTATTTAAGCAGGAGAGGAGAAGGTTTAGGCATCCTCAAGTATTTGAATGAATGTCATATGCAAGGGGGGTTAGATTCATAAATCTCAGAGGACAGAACTTGGGCCATTAGCTAATCTTTTCTTAATAACAAGATAACACAATATTTTGGGTCATCATACTATATTATTGTTTCATTTGGAAGTTACAGACTAATAAATATTCTAGAATTGGGAGCAGTGGGCTATATGGAAATGATGAATAAGTTATTTATAAGTAGAGACTATTTCACTCTTTGTATTTGTATCACCATACTTAGCACAGAGATCTACTTTGTGTATATCTTGGCACACGGTAGGTGCTTATCGACGCTCATTGAATGATTGATGCATATGAATATAATGTGATTAATAAGTCATCCAGTCAATAGACACACATCTAACAAGTACTAACTATGTGCCAGTCTCTATGATAAGCCCTGGAGACATGCAGGAAGGCAAAAACAATCCCTGCTTGCCTGCATTTGAAACACAGACACAAAAAAATAAAATACAAAAACTTTTGCTAAGATAATTCCGCTCACCATCAGTACATGGAATGTGTGCACACTTATGGGCAACACAAAATCCAGCAGACCTGAAAGAAGAACAGCTCTTGTTGTGAGAAAATTCAGCAGAGATCACATCCAGATAGCAGCTTTGAGTGAAATAAAGCAGGCAAATGAAAGCCAGCTTACCAAAGTTGGAATTGGATATCAGTTTTTCTTGAGTGGTCACATAGTGGCTAGCATAGGTTTTGCAATCAAAACTAATCTAGTCAATAAGATTTTATGCCTCCCAAAAGGAGTGAATGACAGGTTCATGATGATGCAATTACCTCTTGAAGGAAAGCACCACACCACCATCATCGCTGCCTAAGCTTCCACCATGATGAACCCTGATGAGGTCAAAGAAAAATTTTATGAAGACTTGGAGACCCTTATCATTAATGTGATGAAAGAAGACAAGCTTATAATTCTGAATGACTTTAATGCCAGAGTAGATATAGACTGTCAGACAATGGCAGGGAGTCCTTGGGAGAAATGGAGTCAGAAACAGCAACAGCAATGGTCACTTACTACTGAAGACTTGTGTGTCTCATGACTTCATCATCAACACTGTATTCCATTTATCTAAATGTAATAAAACTTTGTGGATACACCTTTGCAGCAAACATTAGCATTTATAAATTATGTCATTGTAAGGAGAAGATTAAGACAGGATATGAGAATGACAAAAGTGATATGTGTCACAGAGTGCTGGACCAATCATAGTCTTATCCTCTCTAAGCTAAACATTTTCATTCAACAAAAGCAGCAGTTCCAAGGCAAGATGACTACCTGTAAACTTATTGTCAACAGATTAGAGCATTTCTCCAAGCCTGAACAGTTCATTGCTACCTTGGAGAAAAAGTTGAGCCAACATCAGGTTGGCAACAATGGAGCAGAAAAGGAGTGGGCAGCTTTCAGGAATCTCATATAGAGCACCGCATTTACTCATCTTGGCCAGCAGACTTGCAAACACCAAAATTAGTCTGATGAAAATAATGTGGAAATTCAGAAGCTGCTATGTAAAAAAACAAGAACTCCACAGAGTTTGCCAGCAGTATGGTTCTGCCATCTCTAGAAGGCAGCATTTAATTTCATCAAAAGTGAAGTACAACAGTAATAACCACGTTGTGTGATGACTAACTTTGATAGACTTAGCTCTTCTCAGGAATGCAAGGATCTAAGACATCTCCAAAGGTCTCATGATGGAAAATGCTATCCACATCCAGAGAAAGAACCATGGAGTCTGAATGCAGATGGAAGCACACAATCGCAATTTTTTCTCTGTCTTGTTTTGTTTCTTCTTTCTTGTGGTTCCTCCTATTGGTTCTAATTCTTCCTTACAACATGACTAATATGAAAATATGTTTAATAGGAATGTATACATAAAGCCTATATCAGATTGGGTGTTATCTTGGAGAGAGAGAGAAAAATTTTAAACTCAAAAGCTTATGGAAGTGATTGTCGATAAATCAAAATAAACTGATAAAAAAAATTTAAAAAGTGAAGTTTAGAGTGAAGCTTAGAGAGATGCAGGAGTTTTGGCTCAGTAAGAACGCAAATGAAATTCAGTTTTAAACTGACAGTAACAACCCAAAGCACTTTTACGATCCCTCTTTTCAATTTCCTTATGAATGTCAAGGGCACCCCTATCTCCCCAGTAACCTAGCTTCCTTGAAGTGGTATTATTCTTGCTTCCTCACTCTTACCCCAAATATCCAATTAGCCGTCAAGTCTTGTTATTTCTACCATCATGACCTCCCTTAAATATGTCCCCTCCTTCCCGGTCACACATACAGCATCCCTAGTTCAGGCCTTCTAAATGGTTTTACTGCCTCAAATCTCTTCCTCACTCCAAATCATCCTCTACTCCGCTGCAGAAGTGATTGGCCTTCCCTAAATCATTGGCCCGTTGATGTCACATCCCCTATACTCAATAAACTCCCTATCATACCAAAGGTCAAATAGAAAGTCCTTTGGTTGGTACATTAGTCCCTTCACAACTTGGCCATACCTACTGCAGCACTGTCTTTGAGGTCATGCCCTCAACCTCTCAATCACAGGGTGGGGGCTCAAGAGACAGCTTGAGTACTTAGTTTTCAAGTTCAAGAAACAACCCTGAGGAGCTGGGTTTCTAGTAGTCTAACTCCCAAGCCCTTGCTGGTATGCTTGCCATTCATAAGTAATCATTTTAAACTTAAGTAGGTTTTTGGCAGTTATTTACTAAAGTGATATAATAAAAATAATTATTGCAAACATTCTCCCTCCAAAACCTGGGGCATACTCTCCTACAGTACACACAGGTCCAGGGGGAGTGTGAGCACACCTCTGAGGACCATGAAACCCCCTTAGAGGACACACAAATGAATTAATGAGAAATAAATTAATTAATGAAAGGAATTAATGAAAAATAGAACCAAGGGTAAGGAGGAAGAGGATACAGCAGCAGGAAGGCAGATGACCAAAGGACCTCAATGGACAGCTGGATTCCATGATGGAATATAGAAGCATCATCTGGTAAAGAGGTAAAAAGAAATTCACAATCCTAGTACTTTGTGGTCAGGAGATCCTTTCTTGGGTCCATAGGTGCCATTCTTTAATGCAAAAGACCATGCCTCTTGAAGCTAACTCCCTTCTTGGGTGATTGCCTTTCCTCATCCTGTTGTTCTAAGAGTAGAACATGCTCCTAGCTGGGTGCATTGTATGCTACTTGATGAGTTTCTCCAGTGATATGGTCAAGGGGTGTAGGGAGGGGGATACAGAAAACGATTTCCTCTTAGGAGCCTGGCTACAACTAGAATCTCCAGCTACTGAGCCTAGAGTCCACTACATCTGTATTGGCTCATGCTTGGAATGGTCAATTGTTTAAATTTCTCCACCATTTAAAGATTCCAAAGTCATGGTTAGCTCATATGGTTATCAATCAACTGGTTCCTCAATGGCCTAGAGAAACACTGTAGTCAAGAAGACCTGAGTTCAAATTCAGCATCCAAATGTACTTGTTGTGTGACCCTGGACAGATGACTTAAACTTTGTCTGTCTCAGTTTTTGTCAACTTTTTAAAAAGAGACATAATAATGGCACCTGCTTCACAGGGTTTTTGTGAGTGTCACATGAAGTAATATTTGTAAAGTACTTAACACAGTGACTGGCACATAGTAGGTGCTTAATAAGTGCTTGTTTTCTTCCTCCCTTTTTTGACTCAATCAAAGGTTCCCATCTTCCCATCTAACTGCCTTTCCCAGTCCCCATACACTTTACCCCACTCAGTGCACTCAACGGTACAGCCATGTTGTTCTACTTGCTTTGATTCATGCGCAGCATTACCTCTCACATCTCCATACCTTCACACTGGCAGTGGCCCATACATGGAATGTTCTGCCTACTCACTGGTCTCTGCCTCTTAGCAACCCTGACCTCTTTCAAGGCTCAGCTCCAATGGCCCCTACTTCACAGGTCCTTTCCTGGACCCCCAGAGCCTTCTCTGAGATTGACTTCCATCTACTCTGTGAATACTCTTGAGTGTATTATGTGTCATGTCTCCCCACCCTTCCCTGCCCCCAAAAATTCAATGAGAGCTCCATGAAGGTTCCAACTATTTGTACCTTTCTCCAGATTCTGAGTGCTGAGCACGATGCCTGGAACACAGTAAGAGCTAAATAAATGCTTGATAACTAACTGAGAGACTACATGCATTGCCCCCTTTGACCTGCACAATGACCCTGTGACATAGGAATTAGGGGGATTATTATCCTTATTGGACAGATAAGGAGACTGAGGTTTAGTGAGTTCAAGGGACACATCCATCTCTTCAAAGTATGGATGACTTTTCCTAGCTTGTATGGAACAACTTTGCTAAGAACTCTTCATTTTCATAAAAATGTGATTATATTTGACTTCCTGCTTCTCCTAGAGCATGAAATAAATGCAAAATGGTGGCCTCTTCTGACTCGCCACTGCCCCTAAGGAGACAGAATCTAATTTGTGTTAAATGAGAAAGGCTGTTGCATGACAGAAGTGAGTTCCCAGCCCTGTCCTCCCCAAGGGACCCTCACAAACAAAACGAAGAGGCTTCTTTTTTTTTTGACTCAGTGACCCTGAACTTCAGTCAAGAGGTCATTGACTAAATTAATTACTTCAGATAATTAATTAGCTACAATCTGTGAAGAAAGGCTATACTTCATCATTTGACATTAGAATAACTTTGGTAAAAGCAGAGCGATGTCTCAGATGAAGAGGATGCAACCAATATCTCTTATTTAGATTTTAGCAGAACATTTGATAAAGTAACTCATGCTTTTCTTGAGTAAAAGGGGAAGGGGAAAGAATAGGAATGTATTAATCACCTGTGTCTAATCCTCCCAATAACCCTGAGAAGTAAGTGCTATTTTTACCCCATTTTACTGTTGAAGAAACTGAGGCAGGCAGAGCTTAAATGACTGGCCCAGAGTCACATAGATAAGAAGTATGTTAGGCCAGAGTGAAAGTCAGGTCTTCTTGACTGCAGGTCCAATCCTCTCTCTACTCTACCACCTCACTACCAAAGATGGAGGCATATGTACTAGAACTGTGGTATTGAATTCAAATAAAAATGGGGGGGTGGGCATAGGGCAGCTAGGTGATGTAGTGGATAGAGCACCAGCCCTGAAACCAGGAGAACCTGAGTTCAATACTGGCCTTGGACTAGCTGTATGACCCTGGGCAAGTCACTTAACTCCAATCACCTAAGGAAGAAAGAAAGAAAGAAAGAAAGAAAGAAAGAAAGAAAGAA
>NW_020950758.1:1074117-1094083 GCF_900497805.2 Vombatus ursinus | reverse complement strand
AAGAAAGGAAGGAAGGAAGAGAGAAAGAGAGAAAGAGAGAAAGAGAGAAAGAGAGAAAGAAAGAAAGAAAGAAAGAAAGAAAGAAAGAAAGAAAGAAAGAAAGAAAGAAAGAAAGAAAGAAAAGGAAAGGAAATGAAATGGTGGTCCACTGTCTATAAATAAAGATTCCTGTGGGTCATATATTGACTTAGTTTTGAAATATAATATTATCTATGTTTTATGACATTTTTATAGATTTTGTTAAATCTTTCCCAATTACATTTTATTCTGGTTCTAGCACTAGAGAGTGTTATGTTTGATGCCTTTGGGCTAAAGGATGCTACAAGTGCCATTTCCTTTCTCCATGCCTTTGCATAGGCTGTGTCTGCCATGCCTAGAATATACTCCCTCCACAATTCTACCCAAAAGCTCATAAGAAGTACAGTGGGTAAGAGCAATAGATTTTATCAATGTTAAGAAGACCTGAGTTCAAATCCTGCCTCAGATACTTACTAGCCGTGTAACCCTGGGCAAGCCATCCAACCTCTCTCAGTCTCAGTTTCATTGTCTATAAAACAGAGAGAATGATAGCTCCTACCTCAGAGGGTTGTTTTGAGGGTAATAGGAGACAACATGTTTAGTGCTTCACAAACCTTCAAGTGCTCCATAAATAACAGCTATCATAAGTGATGCCAGGTGCTCCCTTAATGTTCAATTCCAGGGCTGAATCATTGTAAAGGCCTCCTCTGAATTGCCCAAATAGTTTTGTATTTTTTTACATACATCGAACACTTGCTTCTCTGCAAATATGGTTCTCTACAGTATCTCCACCGGGGACTATAAGCTCTCCTTGAGGGCGGGGACTGTGTCTCTTTGTATTTCTATTCCTGGAACCTAGAGCTGATAGATGGATGGATGGATGAATGGATAGATGGATGGATGGATGGATGGATGGATGGATGGATGGATGGATGGATGGATGGATGGATAGATGGATAGATAGATAGATAGATGATAGATAGATAGATAGATACATAGATAGATAGATAGACAGAAAGATAGATAGATAGATACATAGATAGATAGATAGATAGACAGAAAGATAGATAGAAAGATGGATGGACAGATGGATGGACAGATGGATGGATAGATAGAAAGACAGAATCTTCATTTGTTTATTTATTTATAGCAGGTACTTAATGTTTTCTTATTAATATATTTATTGTTTGCTGGAGTTCAGAAGTGGTCTAATGGTCATACTTTAAGAATAATCATGATTTGTTCCATGTCAGCTTAGAAGGGACTCTTAACCTGGGATCCATGAATTTAAAAAAATAGCATTTTGACAACTATATTTCAATACATTTAGCCTCCTTTGTAACCTTTTTTCTTTTATGCATTAAAAAAAGACAATCTGAAAAGGGCCCCATAGGCTTCACCAATGACCAAAGAACTCTGGGACGCACAAAAATTTCAGAGCCTTTGGTCTAGATGAAGGTCTGTACCAAGTTGGATGGTCCAAAGCTCTATGCGTGGCCCCATGTTGTTTAACCATTGGATTTAATGTCAGAAAAACCTTAAATGAGTGTGGTCTACACATGAATAGTTGTTCATCCTGCTTTCTTGAAGCGGACCGATGCCATCAGGTGGGTGATGGCTTGACTTGTGTGTGAACTAGATTTAAGTGAGGCAGGGCTGTGCAAAGTCACCAGCCTCACTCTCTCCTCTGGAGTCATCAGAGTACAGTGGCAAGACATGTGGTGATTGCCCAGAAAACATGGATTAGGCTCCTGCAGAAGCAGTAGGTTCTCCCCCTTTGAAGCTTTCAGGCAGATGATGGATGCTTACTTTCCAGGCATGTTATAGTGGAAATTCCTTTTGGGGATGGGTTGGACCATATGACTGCTGAGGTCATATCCAATATCCAGATCTTCAGATTCTTCTCCCATAACTGTCCTTCCTAAGATAAGGTACCGAGAACTAAACACAATACCCCAAATATGATCTAACTATGCCAGAGTACCCTAACACCATCACCTCTACCACTATGGCAATTAATGCAACCTCAGATTTGTGGTTTCTGTGTGCTATTGCTGACTCATAATAAATAGGGAAGCCCCTTAAATCACCCAATAACTTTCACAAAACTGCCTTCTAGCCATGTCCTTCTGACCTTATAATCGCAAAGTTGATTATTTTTAACCCGTTTGTTGAACTTTACATTAATTCCTGGTAAATTTAATCTTATTTGATTCAGTCCATAACTCTAGCCCAACAAGAGTCTTATCGCATGCTCCATCCTTCTTCCAACATTTTGTTTCTGCCTCCCATCTTTTTTCTTCTGAAAATTTGGTTGGTCATCTGAAAATTGGCATTGATAAAAATCACCAAGGATAGACCTCTAATGACTCCATTAGAATCCTTCCTACACACTGAAATAGACCCCTTAATATTGCCTCTATATGTCCTGCCATCTAACAAATTCTGATTCCACTTAATTTACTATCATGTAGAGAATATCTATGTATCTGTTGCCTATGGCTAGCACAAGAGTTTCTGTCAAATGTGCTGCTAAAGTCTCCCTTAAGCCATTTCTACAAATTTCACTGAAATAACTGTCAAAAAACGAAAAAAAAAGGTTATTTTATCATGACCTGTTATTGTTGAAGATGTTGCTTGTTTTGGGGAACACTGTTTCCATTTCTAACTATTAGCAATTATCCCTTCAAAATATATTCCAGAATTTTGGCAGGTAATCTGAACTATTGAAGACTTTGATCTCTATCTTTTTACCCTTTGTCAGTATTACAGCACCACCATGTTTTCCATCATCTTTCAAAGACCAATGATGGGCACAGTAGCTCAGTGATCATACTTGCCAATACTTTCTATATTCTGGGATTGTCTCCAGAGCCTGGAGAGCTGATTCTATGGAGGAGACTGAGGTCATTTTTCAATACTTCCTAACATAGCTTGAGTTTCAATTCCCTTTAGCCATTTTGATTCAGCCTTTTCCATTACCA
Source organism: Vombatus ursinus (assembly GCF_900497805.2). Lineage (NCBI taxonomy): Eukaryota > Metazoa > Chordata > Mammalia > Diprotodontia > Vombatidae > Vombatus > Vombatus ursinus. The sequence goes on along the minus strand of NW_020950758.1, from coordinate 1,091,081 downwards.
AGATAATTCTTCTGGTCTGTGAAACCAGAAGCAAAACTAGAGGAATATATTTTTCCCACCTCTTCTTTACCCACTATCATGAATCAAGTCAGTCTGCTTTCTTTGATCTTCCTGACTCCCAATGATAACTAAGACAATCTTGCTTTTGACGTCCTTAGGTTTCCTCACTGATCTCAGATCATTCTGATTTAACATTTCTGGCCTTATTCCTGCACAATGAAGGCATATTTTTTTTTACCCACCCAATATCACCCACCTTTGTTTTTATTGTTTACACATGACTTTTTCAAAAATCTAACTTTCCTGATGAGGTCCCTATGCAGCCACATCAATCTCTTTAGGCAACTCTCCCCTGACTCTTTCAATGTAAACTTTGTATAGGACTGGTGTGGGAAATATTTGGGATTTATAATATATATACATTGTCAATAAATCATTGTATCACCATTACCTAATGTGTTACCTAATGAACTCTATATTATAGGTATTATTTAATTAATGAATGTAAACATTAATCATTATGTTGATCTCAGGCTATTGATTCTGAGAGCAGTATCTTTAATAGTGTTAAGAACTGTTCTGAGATTTGGCATCTTGGCTCCTTTGTTTGAGACTCCATTGTAAAATGTCTGAAGTTTGATAGAAAAAGAAGCAAAAGACAGTCCATGCCCTCAAAGGAGCTTATAATCTAACGGGGGAAACAACATGGAAACAAATATAAATAAAGCAAGCTATCTACAGAAGAAGTTGTTGTTTGTCTTTTATTTTTGAAGAGGGACAGTGACATTAGGGGTGAGGTCTTGACTTGCATGTGAATGGGACTTAAATGAGGCTGAGTTGTGCCTCACTCTCTCTTCCAGAGTCACTGGTAGGCCAGTGGTAGGTCAAAAGACAAGAAGGCAGGCTATGGCCTGGGATTCGGTGGATGATGTCTGAACAAGTTCTGAGCACTCAGCACCACCTGCTTTAACCACCTTCATGGTCTCTGGAACAAATTGTTTCCATCCACCCATACCACCAGGGAAAGTCTTCACCTCCAACTCACCAATGGGTTTGAGGCCTGTCAGTTACCCTCGACCTGGTGTAGCCCATCTGCCAAGATGGCTTGCCACAAAGTGGTTTCTGCCCATGCTGTAGCCTCTTGGAACCACAGGTGAGAGTCAGGGGAAAGGTGGACACCAAATGTGGATGAGCAGCCCTCACCCCAGAGGGGCTAGTCCTCCTGAACACCTTATCCACCTCTACAAATAACTAACCGAGGGAAGGCACTAGAATTAAGAGGGACTAGGGAGGGCTTCCAGGAAGAGAAGGAATTTTCGTTGGGATTTAAAGGAAGCTAGGAAGGGCTGGAGAGTGTTGGGCAAGAGTGAAAGTTTAAAATAAATGAGTTCTTCTTATCAATATTCAGTTGGTTGCCACATATCCAATGCCCTTTACTTGAATTCTGCCCCTGCTCCCTATGGACCTTCAGTTTCAGACTCTCATCTAAACCTTCTAATTTTGTCAACAATCTCAAAGTACCTTCAAGCCCTGATGATCAATTTTCATTCCTAGCTCATTGTGCAATCAGCAAACATTAGTAAACACCTACTGTGTGCAGAAGATCATGGTAATAAACAGATTTCCTAAGGTTGTGGTGCTAAGACTTGAACCCAGCTCTTCTCATCTTGGAGCTCTGCTCCAAGCTTTCCCCACTATACCAGACTTCCTTATGTTGTCTTTTTGTTTCCAGCACTTAATACAGTGTCTGGCACACAGCAGGTGCTTAATAAATGCTTATTGATTGGTTATTGGTATCAGTGCTGAAGCACAGTCCAGAGTGGTAGGAACGATTTGAGGGTGGACTATATACCTCCAGGTTGGGGATAGTTTGGGTGAAAGTCTCTTGGAAGGTTTGTCTTTGAAGGAAGGAAAGGTTGTGATGGGGAAGAAAAGGAATTGCTAGAATTTGGGAGGCAAGGTAGTGTGCACAAAGTCCCACCAGTGGGGGAGCAAAGGACATGATGGGGGCAAAGTGAATCACTCCACTCAGCCAGAGTAGTGAACTTATCATCATCAGCCCATTTTATAGATGAGGAAACTGAGTCCCAGGGAGGCTGCCCAGGTTCCCTCAAGTGGCAGGTATCAGAAGTGTGTTTAAACCCAGCTTCTCTGACTCCAGACTCAGTTCTTTGCCCTGTACTACAGTTATCTCCAAGCCTATCACCTTTTCCACAAATACAGGTCAATTGATTTCACTTTGCATTTCATTCCATTCAATAAGCATTTGTTATGTATCTAATCCACTCCAGGCTCTGTGCTTAGCCCTGGAGATAAAAATATAAAATGAAAAATGGGACCTGCTTTCAAGAAGCTTACATTCTGCAATTTTACATCCCTTCTCTCCACAAGGAAGAATTGGGCTTTGTCTTTAATGGACACTTATCCTAATCATACCTTGCATTCAGTTACAAGTCAATACATTTCTTACATGCTTACAATATGCCAGGCACTGTGCTGTATGGTACAGTGTTGGAGGAAAACCAGTCTTCCTCAGACTTTTGCGGGAAAGAGATAGACAGACAGGCAGCTTGCAGGTGACAGAGTCAGAGATACAGAGACAGAGAACAAAACCATAAGAGAGATGTCTTACTACAATTTTAATAATTTAAACATCTAAAAACGAAAGGAGAGAGTCATCTCTTCCCTCTCCCCTCCCTTTGCCCTCTCTCTTTTTCTATTGTATGTTTTCAAGCTTTCTATCATATATTTGCCCCCTACTTTCCCCATGCCATACCTAAAAGTCTTGTCCCAAATGATTAAGGAATCAGTCTTCCCAACTGGGAAAGGGGTTTCTTTAATTGAATTTCAACATTGCCAGGGCTCTTTTGCCCAGCCTCCCAGGAAAGTCAGTCTGTCAATAAGCATTTATTCAGTGCCTACTATATGCCAGTCACTGGACTAAGATCCGGCGATACAAGAAAGGTAAAAGACAGCCTCTGTCTCCAGGGGTTCACCATCTAAGTGGGGAGACTGCATGCAAACAACTACGAGTGTGCAGACAGGACACAGATCAGGAGGATTCAGACCAAGGATGTGGCCACCATCTCCTCTTGCCTTTGGTCTAGTCCTTTGCCCAGGATTTCTTTCCTCCCTCTGGCTGTAAAATGCACAGGAAGGACAAAACCTCCCGCTGCCCAAAATAACAATGGTTATTTAGAGGAAGATGAACATAAGCAGAAAAGGGGCGGCTGGGAATGATCTGCTACCGCAGGCTGGTTTCTGCTCCGAGTTTATAAAAGAAAGCAAATTAGCGACTTTGCCTGAGTGGCCTGGAAAAGGAAGGGAATGTGGTTGTTGGCTGACTGATGGAGAATGGAGCCTGACTTGCCTGCCCAGCTAAAGATAAGTTGCTTTTTTTAAAAATGGAGATGAGGTGCTTGCTCATTGTGGGAGCATAAACCCTTTAGAAGGATAATTTTATTGATAATTTTTCCCCATGAGACTCCAGAGTGTATGAGGTTCTGTTGGTGTTGTTTTCAAACAGTGGAGCTTACTTCACTTTTAGTAATGTAAATCTATTTTATATCATGGATTCATTAGAAGCTGAGAAAGGCCTTCGACGTCATCTAGCCCAACCCTCAAATTTTACAGATGATTAAACTGAAGTTTAGAACTGACTTCTTCAAAATCACACAGCTAAGAAGTGTCAGAGCTGAGAATTTGCATGCCTGACCTCAGACTACGCACCCAGGGCTTTTTTCCCCACTGCACCACTCTGTATCACCATCTCCTCTCCCTTGTAGACAATACATTTCTTCCTTTTCCTCTAGTTCTTCTCCATGGATCCTTATTTGTCATGTGCTGGGACCTGATCCCTGTGCCTGCCAGGCATGTAACAATTATAGGTATCATATATGTAGCCCTTTACAAAGTTTGAAAAGTGTTTTTCATTTGTGACATTCCTAGCCTCCATACACAACTCCTCCTGGAATGATCTCCACCTCCTCTTATACCCATATTATCTCCTTTGAGTCTGTGGTGGAGGTATAACAGATATTATTATCCGCATTTTACAGATGGGGAAACTGAGGCTCAGAAAAATTAAGGGAATGCTCTGTGGTCATACAACTCAGAAGTATCAGCAGGTAGCTTTAAATCAGTGATTTCTGGCCTCTGGTCTCTCCACTATGGAACACTCACACTCTGCATTTGAAAAGAGCACAGTTAAAGAATATTGCCCAAGGATGGCATTGTTCCAACTAACCTCTAATAATGACCAACTGACTTCAGCCAAAGTGTTCCTGCTCGTGATTTCAGCCTTATTCAGTCAATTCAGCTGAAAACAGAAAACGTGAGACCTGGAAGGCATCTTCAGGTTGGCCGTAATCATAGCTGATATCTAGACAACATGTTTTGGGCCCAGGCCTGTGGTATCATTAATAGATAGAGCTGGTACTAAGGGACCTCTTTTTAAAAATCCACAATGCCAATTGTTCTGCAATACATAGTCTTAAAGTGTTCCTGAGACAGTGATGCTAACATGCATTATAGAGCTTTATAATTTGCAAATTGCTTTTAGAAAATTTGTAAATTTTACTTTTGCAAACTGAATTTTGATCCTAATGACTCTTGATGAAGTTGCTTTTGTTATCCCTGTTTTATTGATATGGAAACTGAGTTGAAGAGAGGTTAAGTGACTTGCCCAAAGTCATACATCTAGGCTAGCAAATGTCTAAGGCAGAATTCAAACTCAAATCTTCCTAACTCCAAGTCCAAGGCTGTATCCACTAAGACATCTAAATGCCCCTGAACAGTTGTGATATGTTCAGGGTCACACAGGTGGTAAGGGTCAGAAGTAGGATTTGAACCTAGGTCATCCTAATCCTCAGGTTGCCTCTCCGTCCTTCGGGGAACACAGTTTCTCAGGTAGAATTTTATACTTTACAAATCCCTTTATTGAAATGAACCTGAGTATTAGGTAGTTCCCAGAAGATTGGCCCCCTTTTACAAAGGGAGAGCTGGAGTCTTAAGAGGTGATGTTACTTTCCCAAGGTCACCCTCTCGGTCTGAGGGGAAGATGATCCCACGACCCTGCTCTTGGTCTGTGCTCCTCTTTCCCCCAACTCCTATGGGGCAGGTTTCCAGATGTACAGTCAGATTATTTCTAGCTCTGCGAGGCACGAGTGGCAGACAAGCCACAGCCTCCAGGCTTTCGATGAAGGTAGCATCTCTTCTTTCTGCGCTTCCTTGGGTTTTCAAGGGGACTGTGGTTTGGGGTCACGGCTGCTTCTCTTGATATCATATCTCTGACACTTTCAGAGAAAGTGAGGCTTTGGTGCCGATCCCCAGTCTAGCCACTGAGGGCTCACCTCCCCGGACAGGCCCATGAGGGGTTCTTATCTCCTCGGCAATCTGGAAAATTCCCTTATCTTCTCAGGCGCAACCTAAAAAAATAGACCTTGCTCTGTTTATGTGAAAAACTGTCACCGGGCGCAAGCTTCACTCCATCCAGCACAGGATGTTATTTCAGGGCTCGGGCCGGTCTAACAGGCTGAGATACAAGAATCTGGGGAGAGAATCCCTGAGATCTGCAGAGCCGCAGAATCACAGAATCTCAGATGTGCCTGTTTTTGGACTGCATTCCTGGCACCTAGTGCAGGGCTTAGCACATAGTGCATGGGAAAGGCTTTGCCATTCATTCATTCAGTCAGTCAGTCCCTCATTCATTCCGATTCCTCATCTGCAAAGTGTCGATGCTCCACTTTAAAGAGAGGTACATGTGCTTCCTTTCTAAGTGCGAGTGGGCCTGAAGCAGTAACTGTGTCAGACTTGTTCATTCACTCGTTCACGAAGTTTCTTCATCTGGGAAGTGGAGGTAGCAACATCAAATACAAATGGGCTGCCACAGTGCTCTGAAGCCACCAAGGCGGCCAGCTCTTCAATCTTTTGTTCATTCATCCAAGTCACGAACATTTATTGGGCATCTACTGTGTGCAGAGAGCTATACTGGAGTGTAATTAAGAATAAATACAGACCAAAACAGCCTGCTCTCAAGCCTCAATCACTTCGGAATCTAGTTAAGGAAACCAGACAGATGGGGAGCATCTAGAAGAGAAGAAAGCCTGTCTTTGTTGAACTGCCTCTGTCTCTGTCTCTGTGTCTCTCTCTGTCTCTCTCTTCTCTCTCTGTCTCTCTGTTTCTCCTGTCTCTCTGTTTCTCTCTGTGTGTGTCTCTCTCTGTCTCTGTCTCTATCTCTCTGGCTGTCTCTCTCTGTCTGTGTCTCTCTCTGTCTGTGTCTCTCTGTCTCTCTCTCTCTCTGTCTCTCTCTCTCTGTCTCTCTCTGTCTCTCTCTCTCTGTCTCTCTTTCTCTCTCTCCATAGAACCAGAATAGCACAGACAAACCTCTTTCTCCCTGTAACGATCAGCAGACAAGCCCAGCTGTTGTTCAGCCAGCATATGTACATACAATATTTATTCCATGGCCTGGGTGCCTGGAGTGTATTTTTGAATCAAATCAAAGTTCAGAAATGAGATACATATGGCAAGGTATATGTTTTTGGACTATGAAGGGTGAAATCACTCTTCACAAAATTTAAAGAGAAATCCAAACCTAACCTGCCTTATACCCTAGACCTAAAGTGAATCCTTTTAAAAGCCCTGCTCCCTTTGGCCTTTAAGCATATTGAATTTAGCCCAGACCATACCATACAGCCGTATTACCTGTATGCAATAGATGATCCTTAACCTGGCATTCACAATTGGCACCTCCCTACCTTTCCAACCTCATTTCTTATCATCCTCTCTCTTAGCTTCTCCATTTTAGTTAAAAAAAAAAAAAACCCTGCCTTCTTGGTAGCTTTAGAGCATTATAGCTTCGAAACAAGGAGGCACAAAATTCTCTCCCATCCATACCATTTTATCTCCCATCTTCCTTGCAAAGCCTGTGTTTCTTATTAAAAATGCCCCCCTCCATTCCCAAATTCCCAGCCCATTCACAGAATCCTGGGCTTCCTTCAAAGCCTACCTCTGCTGCCGTGGCCGACACCAAGCCTTGCCTGGTGCTTCCCTGCCCCCCATCTCCACCACAGCCAAGTCATTAACTCTCTTTGTATCATTTGTATCTACTTAATATTTACTTATCTCTGTACAAGTTATGCCTTCTAGCCAACCAAAAGTTTCTTGTGGGCAAGAACTGCCAGATTGTCTTCTTTGTATCACCGATACCAACAAATTCGTTGCTTAATAAAAGTGTGTTGAATCAAATTGAATTGCACTGAATGGAAACTAACTGATCACGCTTTCTTCTCCTGTCCCACGTGTCAGTTTCTCCAAGTCTAACTGATGCTTCTTCTGCAGTGGTGGTCCACGGGGAGTCCTGTCCCTCCAAAGTCTCCACTTCTCTCGCATCTGCTCTTGTATTCATCCTTCCTTCTTGAAGAGGACCAATGACATCAGGAAGGTAAAGTCTTGACGCGCAAGCAAATTGGATTTAAGCGAAGCAGGGCTGTACAAAGTCATCAGCCTCACTCTCTCACATCTGCACAATGAGAGAAGTTAACTAGTTGGTAATATTGATTCTAGGTAATGTGTATCAAGCACTTCATATCCATCTTCTCATCCACATATGATGGAGGAGGAAACTGAGGCAGAGAGGGAAAGAAGCACCTGCTGAAGATCAATGGCTGCCCTCTCTCCCAGCTCTACCAAAAGCTTGCTTTGGGAGCCAATTCCCCTTTGCTGGCCTATTTCCTGGACTGTCAAGTGAGGATAAAGAACCTGTAAGACTTAGCCCACAGGGTTGTGGGGAGGACTGGACAGTAACACGAACTGCCTTGCAAAATATTCACAGATGACTGTAGACCCAGAGGGACCACTGACTTGTGTTGTCTAGCCTAAGCCCGCATTTCACAGAGAAGGAAACTACAGGTCAGAGAGGGAGCGAATGTGTCCAAGGCCACAAAGCTAGTGGGAAGGTCATCTGTTCTTTTGGGGGTCACAATCTGGCTTGCTTTGAGTAACATGATAGCAAACTGGGAAAGGAAGAGAGGAGAGCTCCTTGGGTCCACAGTAGGAATCACAGCAAGTCTGTCAACACAATCGCCAAATTGCTGGTTTACTTTGTTTTCTTGTGGCCACAGAGCATTAATGGTGCTTAGGCCAGTGGCCTCTAGGGCATCCATAAGTTAGCATGGTCCCAAAGCCCAGAGCCTGGAGAAATTAGGCCAGCTGCAGAGTTAATGTGATGGATTAAGCTACTGAAAAATCAAACATGCAAATATAAACCATAAACCAGTGAAACCAAAAATCAAGTGTAACGAACTCCCAGGTTCCTTTCAGCACTAAGATGTTATGCATTTATTGAAATGTTACAGGGCTAGAGGGATGGGGGAGAGAGGAAATGAAGCATCAATCAGAATCGTAGAAAGTTGTTTCAGAAATGCTGGTCGACACACCTATCTTCAACAGGAAGCTTGCCCAACCCCTCTGAATTCTAGCACCTTTACTTGTGTATTTCCCATGCGTCCTTTATTTGTCCATATTTGTTTGCTTTTCATCCCCTGCCCCCAAACCCATTCCCATTAGGTTGTGATCTCCTTGAGGAAATATCTTTTACCTCTCTTTGTACCCCCAGTGCTTAACACAGTGCCTGGCACATAGTAGGTGCTTAATAAATATTTATTGACTAAGTGAGTGAGTGACTCCTCACCGCCATAACCACCACCATCATGCAGGTACCTGGGCAGATAAAGAGCTAATGTGATCCCGGAAGAAAGCATACCTCCATATGTAAGGAGGCTGGCAAAACACACACACGGCCAGCAACGAATATACAAATATGTATCTATGGACTTGTGTGTGTATATGTTTGTGTGTGTGTTGAGTGTGTGTGTGTTTGTATGTGTGTGTTGTATGTGTTGTATGTGTGTTTGCATATGTGTTGTACACATATGTCCCAATTTATTGACCAGGAGGAGGAAAGAGAGGCAGTGTGACTTCTAGAGGTGTAAGGGAATTTATACTTACAATAATAACAATATATAATAATTAGAGCAATGACAAACATTAAGGTTTGTGAAGCACTTTATATATGTTGTTTCATTTCATCCCAACAACAATCCTGAGAAGTACATCCTATTATTATGCCCATTTTACAGATGATGAAATTGAGACTGACAGTAGTTAGATGACCTGTCCATGGCCACATGGCTAGTAAGTGCCTGAAGTGGGATTTTAACTCTGGTCTCCCTCTTGCAAAGTTCACCACTCTGTCTACTGTGCCACCTTCATCATCTGATCAGTAGCCTACAAAATTCAACGATAGTCATAGCCTAAAATCTGACCTGGCCATTTGTTTCTACTGATAAATAGAAATTTGTGGTAAATTATTGTTGAAAGGAGTAGCTAGGTAGTACAGTGGACAGAGTGCCAGTCCTGCAATCAGGAAGATTCATCTTCCTGAGTTCATATCCGGTCTCAGACACTTACTTGTGTGACCCTGGGCAAGTCATTTAACCCTGTTTGCCTCGGTTGCCTTATCTGTAAAATGAGCTGGAAAAGGAAATGGCAAAGCACTCCAGAATGGCTGCCAAGGAAACCCCAAACGGGGTCATGAAGAGTCAGAAACAACTGAAAAAAATGACTGAACAACAGCAACGTTGTTGAAAGACTATCGATCGCCACAGTTTGGGGACCAGACGGAGGTTTCACAAAACAATCGGACTGTCCAACAAACATTTATAACAATCCTGAAAGACGTTTTAAGTCATACTCAGTAAGGCTTAAGGAGTGGGACTCCAGTGGCTGGGAACCAAATGAAGGATGTAACTGCAGCAGTAACCATGCCTCCACATCTTTGCCAGGGAAGGAATACGAAAGGGAAACACTTGGTCAACCGGGCAAGGACTGTGGGCATTGTCATGTTAGCCAAGATTTTCACTTAGGTGAGTAGGACTGGGTTCCCATCTGTGATGTCACAGGAAGGGAGAGGTCAGAGATAGTTCCCCGTTGGACAAGTACGGGGCAAAGAAGTTTTCAGAAAAGAGCAGAAGGGGATAAGATCAGGGAGAAATGTGGGGTGAATCCAGAGTTGAAACTGCTCGCCACAGGAAAAGTCTGACCCCACAGAACAGCAGTCTGTGTTTCATATGTTTGTTTGTTTTAGCATCTCAGAGACATTAAAATCTAAATATGAATTATCTCAACACCATGTGAATCAGGGACCTCCTCTGCCTCCTAATTGCTTGGGTGAGTCACTGCATATTTCCCTGAATCTGCTTGTTCATAACTCCATCCACACGAGATGTCTGGCTGTCTCCACAGATGTTGGATCTCCCTTTGCTTCTTTTTACCTGTAGGTAGCAGGACGGAAGTGGCGAATGACTTCAGAGGTCAATCAGATTAGGAGAATGCATCAGCAAAGACTCTGATCTGACGTTGGCTTTCTGAGGCACCCTTTCTGTCTGCCCCACCCCTACAGAGTCTAGGAGAGCAGGAAGTCATCTGATACCTGACAATGTGCTTTATTGTTTACAAGTACATTCAGCCACCTGAAAGAGGCACAGTGTTGGCAAGGAGAGCTCCTTTAGGCCCATCTTTTAAGAAGAGATAAGCAGGGTCCGTAGCCTGCTTATTGATTTTGATGGAAGTGGATCCTTCTAAAGGACAACTGGACAAATGTGTTCTCTGAAGTAGCAACTTGCTATTCTTCCTGCATATTGTTTCAGCACACCTATATTTCCATAAATAGAATTAAACCAGCACCAACCTGGCTCCTGTCCAAGTTTATGGATTAGTGGGACCCAAATGACTCATTGGAAAAGACCTTGATGTTAGGAAAGATTGAAGGCTAAAGGAAAGGGGGACAGCAGAGGGTGAGATGGATAGATAGTGTCATGGTAACCACAAACATGAGCTTGGACAGATTTCTGGAGACAGTGGATCATGGAGGGGCCTGAAATGCTGTGGTCCATGGGGTCTTGAAGAGTCAGACACAACAGCAACGAGGACCCAAATGAATATATCATGTCACTTTAAGCAAGGGATGATTCAGTGGTAAAAAATGTTAACGACTTCTGAAAACTTTCTTTTTCAAAGGACACCTTCTTTTCAGGCACAGAATCACAGAGAACACAGGTTACTTTAGCCCCTTTTTCCTCCTTCAATATGTTTTTTTCATCGAGACCAGTCAAATAATGAGCATTGTTCACCTTTTCTGGAAGCATTTTTCCCATCCCACTTAAAGTCAATAGAAATGACTAGCAGAGAGAAAAAAGGAAATATTATGCTATCAGGTGCCCAGTCATTGTCATGTTTGATTTACTTTATAATGGTTTTTAAATACATACTAAAGTTGGTCAGAATTAGGAGAAATAAAAACTAGGAGAGGGGATCAAAAGTGGGTATTTAATATCACACACACACACGAAAGTCTGTGTTAGATACAGGTATAGATCTAGACGTATATGTGTGTATATAGATCTACATATGTGCACATAACACAGATACACACATGTGTATACGCACAAAGATGTGTATATACAAGTGGATGAAAATTGGCAGAGGTAAGGATACTAAAAATATGTTGAAAAATGTAGATCAGGATCAAGAAAAAGAAAGGCCAAAAGCTTGAAGGTTAGTCAGAAACCACATGATAAAAATAAAAGTGGTCTTTTCATGGGTTTCCATGGCCAAAGAATGTATCACCAAGTGCTCAGAATACCAGTAAGGCACCTCTCCCTAAGCAGACAGATTAGTTCTTGGAAAGCAGACTCAGACTTTTGCTGGGCACCTACTAGAACCTTTTCAGAATGATAGGAACCTGACAGTATGCCTTTGGGAATCTAAGATCACATTTAGGCCATGATAAGATATCAAGTAGTGTTTTGTCCTCTGCATATATAATTGCATCTCTTTCTCTTTCTCTCTTTCTCTCTCTCTCTCTCTCTCTCTCACACACACACACACACACACACACACACACACACACATATTTAAACTGATCGTATTTGAACAGAGAGCAAACAACTGATTATTCATGTGGGAATCGTTCCTGAATCAAGTTTCTATATACATCCCTTTCGCTCTGCCCCCAACCATTTTATGAGAGCATAGATCAGAGTCAGCACTACATTAGAAGAAATATTTTTTTAATGACTAAGTATGGTGTTCAATGGATATAGATCCATAATGGCCATTTAAACAATATTTTAATTAATTTATTTATTTTTGGTTTTCAACACTTACTTCCGTAAGATTTTGAGTTTTAAATTTTCTCCCCCTCCTTCTCCTCCACCCCTCAAGACAGTGTGCAATCTGATATAGGCTCTACTTATACATCCATATTAAGCATATTTTTCACATTAGTCTTGATGTGAGGAAGAATTAGAACTAATGGGGAGAGCCACAAGAAAGAAGAAACAAAACAAAACAACGAAAAAAAAAGAAGAGCGAGTAATCTGCTTCCATCTACATTCAGACTCTAAAGTTCTCTCTCCGGATATGGATAGCATTTTCCATCACGGGTCTTTTGGAGTTGTCTTAGATCCTTGTAAACAATATTTTAAAAATAGAAAATGGATGGAAAAATAAACATAAACACAGACTTACTATTTTCTAAGGAAGTTTGACCAATGCAAAACAATCACCACAATGAGGAGACACCAAAATCCTAGAAACTACCACACCTGGCAGAGTGATGATCTCCATGACAATCAAAGGGATGAGACAAACTAGGGAAATACTGGTTTAAAATATAAATGTGTCTAACATCTTAAGGAAGAGAATGGTAGAAGTTGTTGAGTATAATGTCTTATAAAGAAACAAGACCACATCTTTGCAGACAGACCATTGATTGAAAAATGCAAGTGTTGAAAGATCTCACTTTTATTATAACTTGTTTACTCTAAAAATGTACTTGATTCAGTAGAGCAAAACATTGCTGTGACAGCTTAAGTCCAGGAAGGATTTTCCCAAACATAAGCTAAGATCATAGATGCTTACATACTAAATGAAAGATTATTATTCAAAGAATTTCTGATCACTAATATCAAAGGAAATATATAAGAGAGATATTCCCTTGCTGAGCCACTTCCATAAAAGAGGCTGAGCACTGGTAGTACTCAAGAGTATGGTGTGACTATTGGTTCTCTATTTATCAATGAACTCACTTGGGATCACAGAAACATGATGTTCTGGTGCTAGGATCAACCGTTGCTCAGTTACTTTTGATCAATAAATCAGCAAACATTTATTAAGCTCCTACTACGTGCTAGGCACTATGATAAAAATAGGAAATACAAAGGCCAAAGTGAAAATAACCCATGTCTTCAAGAAATTTACATTTCAATGGAGCAGAAAACAAGTTCACAAATAGGTATACATGTACCTATAAATCAGAACATACAAGATAAATACAAAGTAGATGGAAAGTGGTACTTGAGATTCTAAGACAGAGATTCTAAGAGGCATAGGTAAGGAAGGAATTCCTGACCTTGGGAACATCCAACATAAATGCACAGAAATAGAAGATAGAACATGATATGTGAATAGCTTCTCACACTGTAACTACTCACACTTCTCACATAGAACATTCTCTGCTTCAGCTCTTGAGCCCCCACCAGGGTGCCTTCATTTATAGAAAAAAAAAACACTTGCAATGGAAGCAAAATAATTTATTTAGCAATCAAGAAAGAGTAATAATGTCACTAGTACTCATATATTGAAACCCATTCAGGAATAATAACTAATCCAGGGTCACATTTTCCCAACAATGTACTTAATATTTCTGGAGGAATTTTACTATATTCTTACAGAAACCTAGCAAGGAAACATGAGTGAGGAAAACCTATGTTCTCATTGAAACTCACAACTTGTTGGTGTGATTGTTCCATTTATGAACATCTAAACAACACAAACTCAATTTTTTGGTGACTGTTGCCTTAGGAAGAGAAGGAGAGTCATTGAAGTTTTCATGTAAGTGCAGGACCTGATTTAATTCCAATGTTGCACATTGCCCCCTTCCTCAAACGGTTAGTCACAGTGATATCCAAACAAATGTAAAGCATCATTTCACTCATCAAGATAGCCACAAATCTTCTCATTCTATTTTGAGTCCCCAAAAGACTGGACTTCTTCATGAGAGGCAATTTTGTACACTGTAAATAACAGTGTATTTTGCTTCAGAGCACCTGGGTCTGAGTCTAGCTCATGATGTTTAGTTGTGAGACCTTGGGCAAGTCATGGAGTCATATGGCCCTCTAACTGAACTACACTTGACCAAGTATCATCCGATCGATATCAACAACAAATAGTTGTCCTGATGGAAAACTTCCAAGGAGAGGGAATCCATTACCTCTTGAGGAAGCCCATTCCACCTTGAGACAGCTCTAATTATGGAGCTCTGACATCAAGTCTAAATCTACACCTTTGCAACTTCTACCTCTCACTCTAGTCTGGCTTCCTGTGGCCAAGTATTGCAAGTCATGGAAACGGCCTCAGTTTCCTCCTTTGTAAAATGAGGCTAATAATACTTATACACCTTACTTCACAGGGGAGTTATAAGGAAAGTGCTTTGGAGTCCTCAGAAACACTCTAGAAATTGAAGCTTCTATTATTATCACCTCCTTCCAATGAAGCAAATGAAATGCTGCACTGAAAGCCCAGATAATGGGAGGCATTGTTAAATCTTTTTTAAAGTCACCTTAAATGGAAATCAGCTTGCCATGGAAAAATCACTGTTTAGATCATTTAAAAGAAAAAAAAAAGGGGAAAGGCAGGGACACATCTCAGAGGCAAGAAATGCCATTTCTGGTGGCCTGTCCAATACATAATGGCACCAGTTCTACCTTCAATGTCTTGGATTTACTTCTGCTCTCTTGACAACTTGCCCCTGCCCACCACCAGTCTGGTGTACTTGATACTGATGCTGCTAGACTTGGCACGAAGATCTCAGTTCAAATCCTGGCTCTGGGACTCACAAGCTGTGAATGCCTGATCAAATCACCTAATGTCTCTAAGCTTTGGTTTTAGCATAATGTCTTTCATATTAATAGGTAGTATAGCACAGTGGAAAGAATATTGGCTGTGGAGTCAGGGGACCTAGATTCAGTCAATAAATAATTAACCATTTATTAAATGCTTTCAAAGTGTTGGTCACTGTGCTAAGAACTAACGGTGCAAAGAAAGGCAAAAACACGATTTCTGCCTTCATTAAGCTCACACTTTAATGGGTAAATAACTATGTACATACAAGATAGTGTAAGTATTAGGTAATCCCAGAAGCATAACAAAGAAGCAGAGGAAATTACTAGTAGTAACTACCAGAGCTTAGAGTTGGCTCCTTGCCATATGAGTTCTCTAAGCTTGAGTCCACTTTCCCTTGGATTATGAAAGAGTGTGTCACACACTTTAGTCTGTGGGAGGGTTGTATCAACTGTTCAAATCAATAAATACTCTTTTCTAAAAATTAAGTCCAGTAACTAATTGATGTCAAGTAATAATTGATGGGAGAAATACACCGGTGGGGGCTCATGAGCTGTAGGATTAGAAACAACCCCTCAAGTTTTACCCTTAAAAGCCACTGGGGAGTCATGGCAGCCACTCCCTGGGACCTGACTTTCCAGTTCATTTTGGAGTTAAAAGAATAAGTCAAGGCTCTGTGCTACAAAAAGAAAATGAGAACTATATCTTAGGAAATTAAATAGTTGAAGGACTATAATAAGGAGGAGGAGTAAACTTGCTATGGAAGACCCCAGAAGGCAGAACCAGGAAGGGAAGAAGTTGCAGAGGCCAAATTAGGCTGGATGTGGAGAGAACATCCTCTGAATTAAAGCAGTCCAAAAAGGCCCACTTAGGAAGTAATGGGTGGCTGTTCACTGGAGCCTTTCAAAAAGGGATTGAGAGACTCACAGAATGGAAAAAGTTGTGCTCAGTGGTATGCTGGTAGATGTTTAACAACCAGCTTTTCAAGAAAAGTACGATGCCATTTTAAGTTTCATTTTCATCATATCTGCATTATTAACATTTTCTGCATCACTTCCTTAAGTTTATCAATCAACAAATCAATAACCAACCAAACAATAAATCAAGCCTTGATTTGTAGTGTTTGCAGACTATCCAAGTGTCAATGTTAACACTGAACATTTCACAGTTGGTTTGAGCTGACTCCAGCACCCATTTGGAGGGACAACCTGACTGCTGAGATTCATTTCTATAACATTAAGTCCCTTCTGTTTGCCAAGCCCTGTGCCGGGCATTAGAGATACAAGTACAAAACAGAAGTACTTCCTGACCTCAGGGAGCTTACCTTCATCTACAATAACTCCAGCTCCAAGGGACCTCTGAAATTACAGCACTTTCTCAGCAGCAGAAGCCTTTTCCATCCAGAAAAGTGGAGCCAGACTGGTAGCAAAATCCAGATCTGGTTTGGGGCTGAGATTTTTTTCTAAACTAGTAGAAAACAAGAAACATGAACCAGCCTAAAACACTGGCTGCTGAGATCACACCATTTCCCATAAAGCCGCATATGGCACTCCAGGCTCCTGCTTCCTCCTCATCCTGTCTCTCAACACTGAGAGACTCTACAAGAACGCTAACCACCACCCACCATCCCACCACCCCACCCTGGCCATCACCAAGGGAAGCAGCCCCTCTCACCCCTGACCCCCAGCTCCTGGTTATCATCCTAGCAGACAAATGTAGGAGAGGAAACACTGGGCCAGCCTTCAGTGGGGTTTGTGTATGGGGTGTGAGTGTGTGTAAGGATGTTCGAATGTGTGTGGTATGTGTACACTGTGCGTGGTGTATATGAGTGTGATGTGTGTGAGGGTATGGTGTTGTATGAGTGTGGTGAGTGGGTGTAGTGTGTGTGTGTGTAAGGATGTTTGAATGTGTGTGCTATGTGTATTTGTAATGTGTGTGTATGTGTACACTGTGCGTGGTGTATATGAGTGTGATGTGTGTGTAGTGTGTGTGAGGGTGTGGTG
>NW_020950758.1:1014582-1074107 GCF_900497805.2 Vombatus ursinus | reverse complement strand
GAGGGTGTGGTGTTGTATGAGTGTGGTGAGTGGGTGTAGTGTGTGTGAGGGTGTTGTGTGTGATATGTGAGTGTGTGGTGTATGTGTGTACGTTTGTGATGTGGGGGGTGTGTGGGTGGGTGGGTGTGTGTGTGTGTGTGTGTGTGTGTGTGTGTGTGTGCGCACGCGCGCGCCGCAGGTTCTCCACCTTCTGGAACCTGTTAGTTCCGATGTCAGAATAAAGAAAGCCTTGAACACTGGAGGCCCTTTGCGGATCCATCCACGAAGTCGGGAGCCCGGGGGCAACAGCATTTGTGACAGGGTTTCCTGGAGCCCCCGGGGCAATCTCTCTTGCTAAAATGAACTCGAGGCTCGTAGAATCACGTGTAGAAAGGGAGGGGACCTCACAGGCCAGCGGGTCTAACCCAGTTCCTATTTCCCAAACTCAAACTGGAACCTAGGGTTCCATGGATTTGCCTTCGATTTATTAAGTGTCCGCTGTGAGCCGAGCATTGCGCTAAGCGCTGGAGATGCAAAGAGAGGTAAGAGGCAGACCCGGTCCTCAAAGAATTCAGTCTAACACGGGGGACAATACACAGAAAGAACCTGAAAGGGTAAGGGAGGTGATTGGGGGAGGGGAGGATGACACCGGGCAGGCTGGGACATGATCCCACCGAGGTGGGAGTTTCCGAGTTGATTTCAAGTTGCAGAATGATGAGTTTCTGGAGATGATGAAGTCCAGGAAAGCAGCCGGGGGAATGAAGAGGACAATTTCCTGTGCTCCCTGCTTCAGTCGTGGAGGATGCGGAGGAGCTCTCCAGTGGGCAGCTTCCACACTCTCCTGATGGAATGAGGGAGGGGGCCCCGGGGCCCCGGGACACCGGTGAGGTGGCAGTTTTTCAGTTGATTTCATCTTGCAGAATGAAGAGTTTCTGGAGATGATGAAGTCCAGGAAAGCAGCAGGGGGAATGAAGAGGACAATTTCCTGTGCTCCCTGCTTCAGTCGTGGAGGATGCGGAGGAGCTCTCCAGTGGGCAGCTTCCACACTCTCCTGATGGAATGAGGGAGGGGGCACACCGGTGAGGTGGCAGTTTTTCAGTTGATTTCATCTTGCAGAATGACGAGTTTCTGGAGATGATGAAGTCCAGGAAAGCAGCCAGATGGGAAATGAGGTCACAAGAGGCAGCGAGTGGCAGAGACCCGCCTCCAAGTTCCCAACTCGTCCTGAGGGACCCTGTGCTCTGACACTCGCTAATTGTGTGGCCTCTCGCAAGTCACTTGGCCTCTCTGACGTTCAGTTTCCTCACCTGTGAAATGTGGACAACAATAGCAATTCCCTCCCGAAGCCGGAGGAACCCCCCCCCTCACCACGCTCACCACGATACTGACCCTGTGGGGCTTCAGAAGACTCACTTCACTCTTGGCCAGGGGGTTGAACCTTTTCTGGCACCATGGACCCTTTGGGCAGCCTGGTGCAGCCCATGGAGCTCTTCACAGAATCGTGTCTGCTGTCTAATGCAGCTGTTTTCCATTGCTATCCCTGATTCCTAAGGGAGGTAATGGAAGATTAGAGAGGTCAGGCAAAGAAACCCAGGGTCACCCAGACCATCATCATCAGAACTAGGATCAGAACCCAAATCGCCAACCCCCCGTATCTGGTGTGTTCTCACTATTCCCATATGGTGCTCCGCTAAGGAGACTTGACCAAGGAGTCTTCAGCCGTTTTTCAATGATTTGCTCACCTTCTCTCCACAGTCGAACAGCCTCTGGGCTCCAAACAACCCTGAAAACTGCTTGGAATCTGCATTACCCATAGAGCTAGGGAGAGAGTAGGAGGAGTAGAAGGAACCCTAGACTTGTAGTCAGTGGATGCTGGTTCAGAGAGAGACAGAGACACAGAGACAGATAGACACACACACACACACACACATATATACCCACATATATGTAGACACATCTACCTGAGTTCAAATCCAGTCTCAGATGCTTACTAGCCATGGAACCCTCAGCAAGTCACTTAACCCTGTTTGCCTCAGTTTCTTCATCTGTAAAATGAAATGGAAAAGGAAATGGCAAAGCACTCCAGTATCTTTGCCAAGAAAACCCCAAATGGGGTCTCAGAGAGTAGATATGACTGAATAACAACATATACCTATATAGATATATATGTGTGTGTCTATGTGTATATGTGTATCTATACACACACTAGTCCATGCCTAGTTGTTTGCACGCTGTTCCTACAATTAGATTTTAAGTTCCTTGAAAAAATAGACTGTCTTTTGCCTTTCTTTGAATCTCCACTGCTTAGCACAGTACGTAGCAATAGTAGGTATTTAATAAATCTTTGGTGACTTTTAAAATATAATCAGTTTTATTTTTTAAAAAATGAAAATCAATGAAGGGGCTGGGCTAGATGACCTTTAAGCTCCATTTCAACTCCACGATGCTATGGTCATGCAAATGAGTGGAATTAGATCGAAAATGTTCTTCTGCCCTGGAATCCCCAGATAGGAGTATAGAGGATTCAGACTTGGAAAGCCAACATGTCCTTGGCTAGCTGATAGGTTCAATTAAACAGCCCCAAGGATGAGGGACAGAGGAATTCCCAATACTGCATCCAAATGAGAACATTAAAGGCCACCATCATTTACTCTCTGTTTTCCAGCCTCGGGAATCTCATTATTCGGAGAATTGAGGTCAGCTCTGCTCCGCTGGTCCAGTCCTGGGCCTGGGTGAGACGCTTTAATTCCTGGACAGCCCTGAGCAGACATGCTGAATCTGAATCCCAGGTAATTAAATCATGGTGGAGAATGAAAATTGTCAACAGCCTGGAAACCAGAGGCCCTAGAAGGAAACGATATCACGGCACCCAGAGCTAGAACTGGATGTAGATTGCCAGATGAGGCACGACTCATCCTCATGGCTGGGGCAGCTCAGTGATACCTCCTGAGGATAATACTTTGAGTTCACCTATCCTAAACATCCAGATGTCCTTAGCGAGTGCCAGCTTTCACCTGCAGACAGCTGGTGCATGATTTGCATCTATAACCCTTCTTGGAAAGTTTAATGAAAGGGGTAGCCCCTAAACTTTTGCTTTCCTTTTGCATAGTTATTTGAACAACTCCTAATAACGATCTTATCTAGCTGTGGAAATGGGCTTTCTCTGGAGGTAAACACTCCTTCCATTCCCTACTGAAGGTCTTCAAGCAAAGGCTGGAATGCTATATGTAAGCACACAGCAACCTAAAAGTGCTATATAGATGCTAGCTATTGTAAGCTACAGAAAGAATTCCTGTCCCATGTTGGAGGTAGATGAATTTGCCCCGAAGGTCCCTTCTCACTCTTAGCTTCCATGACTCCACAAAAAAAAAAAAAAAAATAGATTTCTCCCAATAAGTCCAGTGGGTGCAAGCATAAGTAAGTAGGGGGCCTGCAAATACCAAAACAAGCCTTGCAACAACAGAGACTTTCAGGACACTGGAGAGAGGTGCCAAAGTGAGACAAAGAGTGCTGGGTTTGTATTCAAAGGAGATGAGTTTGCAGGAACACACACAAAAAAAAAAGCCAGTAGGGATTCCGAGTCATCTAGTCTGACCCTCTGACTTTATAAGTAAGGAAACGTAGTCAGGTAGGCTACATGTGTTATACTGGGCACGGGCTGGGGTTATAAGGATAAAAGAGAATTGCTCAAAGCTGATAGATAATAATCATAAAAATATGGGTAGTAGGGAGCAGTATTATCCCTCCTTTCTCTAAGGGGAAATGCCTTCCTTAGGATCACATAGTAAGTTCTGGAGCTGAGATTCTAACTCACGGCTTTTGGCTCCACAGTCAGCTCTGTCCACCATCCTGCCTCTTCTCTGGCACTCTTGTCCATGACAACAGGGTTCTCATAAGAAAACAGTTTTGCTGACCTTAAAATTATCTATAAGGGGCCACTGTAATTTTTGCCAGCATTTGGTTCTGAGTGGCGCTAAATGGCTCACCATACCTAGCCAGCATTCATCTGCCCGTTTGCAGATGGGCATGCCTCTCTTTGTAAAGACTGGTTTCTGTGAATGGTTCATCACTCAGGCATGATCAGAGATGCATTTTCCTTAGGCTCAGGGTTCTGTTCCACAGAGTGATGACCAGAACTAAGAATCCGTCGTTCCATCAAAGCCCAGTGAAGGCGTTACCCCCACCATGTATCACCTCCTACAACAGGCACTTCCCGATTGGTCCAGTCATGAACGTTCCAACCTCTGCAAATGACTCCATATGACTTTGCATGTTCTTTGCACTTACTCACCAATGTATGTTGGTGAAATCCCTTCTACTGCATGAAGGCTTGCGTCCAACCCTCCAGTTACTATTACCTTCCCTCCACAAAAATCAACTGGTATAGGAAATATCATTTCATTTCGGTGCTGTCTTTCTCCCTTCTCCCAAACAATATGAGCTCTCTGGAGAAAGGGATCTATTGATGGGCTAGTACAGCAGCTGATACATGGGTCAGAGCTTAATTAATGCTCATTGAATTTTGTTGAATGCTTACTATGGTGATCTTTTGGACAATGTTGGTTTTCCTCCTCAAGGAAAAGAAAGGTCTCTGTGATTCATTCCATCCCCTTTTCACTCCTAAGCTTAATGAGTCTAGGGACAAGGTCCTCAGAGATTTCTGAAGTGTGTTCCTTTGTTAACATCATCTGTGACCCCTTCTGACATGAGGGAAGATTGGATTTGGTGTTGAATAAATGCAAATCCACACAGAGATTAATGCAAAAATGGATTCTGAGACATTGACTATTTTTATATTAATATTTAATTGGTTGCAAATTTTGCTGCCTTGAAGAAATTTGGAGCTCTCTGCTTCATTAAGGAAGTCCTGTCATTTGTAAGGTGTAATTATAGCTTTTTAAAAATCCTTATAAAAGCTCCAAAGGAATAAAAAAGGGGGAAAAAATAATGAGCAATAAAAGCTCAGTTAATAGTTCTCAGCTTGCAGACTCCCTTGGAGTTCTGATCAGTGCATGCCTCTACAACCTGGATGGGTGGGTTAAATGAACATTAATAATTGATTTAGATATGAGGGAGGCTGTCAGAAAGGTGAGTGTCACTTTCTCTCTTTAGTAATTCACCCACATATCCTCAATTTCCCTGTACTTTCTCAGGGAACGTGGTCTTGGGCGGGGGGAGGGGGAAGAGGGGCAAGGATCTTGGAGGTTTTGTTATTGATGTGTTAATAATAGTAATAACTGCCATGTACAAAACCATCTGCCCATATGACTCATATGAGCCTCACAAAAACCCTGAAAGGTAAGTGCTATCAGCATTATTATTATCATCCCCATTTTACAGATAAGGAAAATGAGACTCAGAGAGATTATGTGTCCATGGTCACCCAGTTATACACCCTGATTGATGGAAAGAGTAATGGGTTTGGAATCAGAGAAAGGTTCAGATCTCACCTCTGCTACTTTCTTCCTGATCAGTAAGTTGTTTCATGCCTCTCTGGGACTCAGTTTCCTCATCTGTAAAATGAGGAGTTTGGATCAGTTCTCTAAGGTTACTTCCAACTCTAAAGCTGGGATCATATAATTGTCCAAAGAAGTCTTTGAAGCTAGGATTTCCTGGGTCCAAGGCTTTTTCTACTAGCCCAATATGTGCATTTGTGTGTGGAGGGTGTTTGCAGATACTTTGGGACATCAACAGGGAAATTTTGATCTCTAACACCTTGGTTCCTTCTACATCCCAGAGAAAATACGGAAAGCCTGGCTGAGTCTGATGAGATGCAATGTAATAAGAATAAATGCAGAGATCTACACTGGGGTCAAAAAAAAAATCAGTGTCACAAGTTCCGTATGTGGGAGGCGCAGCTAGGAAGCAGTCCAAGTGTGAAATATCTGAGAATTTAGGGTATTGAGTCAACAGGGTGACTTTTCTTATTTTTTTGGACCAGACTTGTGATTAGATCAGCTGTAGGAAGCTCCTGGTGAGAAGCTCCTTCTACCAATGGAGATTGGCACTTTCTCTGAAGCTTATTGCCTTTGAGAATTGCCTTCAGAACTACGAAGTGACTGGCCCAGAATCCCACAGCCAGTAGGTGCCAGAGACAGGACCTGAACCCAGGACTTTCTGGCTCCAAGGCAGGCCCTTTGTCCACCATGCAATACAACCTCTCCTCCATTGGGATATAACAGCCAAAGAAGCTACAATCAGCTTAAGTTTCATTAAGAATGAGAACGGTCATAGTCCTGATACATTTTCTATTGGTTCAGAATGCAGTGGAGTACCTGGAGCATTGTCTTTGACTCTGGGCATCATGTTTAAAAAATATATATTTTTTGCCTTAACCTCACCAATATTTCATAATATATCCCTCTCATTCTGCTTTCTAGAGAGCCATCCTTTATAACAACTAATTTAAAAGAGGAGGGAAAAGCAGTTCAGTATAACTACCCAACACGTAGCACCTTATGGGCAGCATCCCACACCAAGAGACCCATCTGGTCAGAGCCTCTGATTTCACAAATGAGGAAACCATGGTCCAACCCCACAAGGTGGCATGGCCTGCCCAAGGTCACACAGGGAGCCATTCTGTTAGAGGCTGAGTTAGTGCCCAGGTCCCCCCAAATTAGACCCAGTGCTGCCTCCCTATAGCTGCAGAGAATTTAAGCAGGATTTCTCCAAAGGAACTTTCTGGTTCATTCCTTGACAAGACATCTGCCAAAACTGCCAGGAGAGAAGAAACTCAGCAGGACAACAGCTCAGCATTTGCATGGACCATTACACGCTCCCAGGTAGAGCGGGTTTTTCTTTCATCATTGTCTAACTATAGCTCTTTGTATAAGTTTTGGAGAAAAAAATGTTACAGGGTATAAAAAGCAGTCAGTCAACCCATGAAGTTAGTGGGTAGGTCCAGTCTCAAGTATAGTCAAAGAAGGCATGTGCTTAGGACAAATTCCAAAGCCTCACTCTATACTTCAAAATGCTTCTCCTGTTATTATCCCACTGTGCAACTTTTCATTTATTTTGTCTTCAATGTAGTACATCGGAGAAAGTGTTAAACTGAGGTCAGAAGGCCTTCCTTCCTGGCAAAGCTTTGACATTCATGAACTATGTAACCCTGACCTCTGCATCACCCTCTGTATGATGGAGTCTTTGGCCCAAGTGGCCACCAAATTTTCTTCCAATTCTCCTGTTAAGTGATCTCTGGTTCCAGGTGCCCAGGATATGTGACTATGAAGCAATCATGAGTTGACAAGTGAAAAGTAAAAATATCGAACTGGAAATCAGAACTCCTGGGTTTAAGATGTGAGTTCTCCATTCATTTGTTTCAGGCCTATATTGAGTCAGTTTCCCTCCACAGGGTCTTCAGTCCAACAAACGGGTTGGACTGTGATTTCTAAGATCTCTTCTAACTTTGAAATTCTGTGTATCCAAAGGTTATTCATTTGGATGAATGACCTTGGATGGATTTAGTTCTTAGAGCCTGGCCAAGGTGACTGGACCAACGGTGTCTTTAGTGTAGGAAACTCCTGTCAAAGAAATACTGTCTACCAATGTAGGCCGGAAAAACGGCCTGCAATTTACAATCTTGGTGAGTTTTCTGAGAGGGTGAGTGACTTGTCCATTCAAGGGAAGGGGTTAGGGCCAGATGGACACATGAGGGAATTCTATCAAATAATCTTAAAGCAATTAATACTGAGGGCACAGCCATTCAAAACAGACAGAAAACATTCCAGCAAACTTGTTGTATGAGAACCATATGGTCCTCATGTTTAAATAAGAGAACAAAGCAGAGAAGGATCACAAGGTACCAATCCCACTAATAAGAATTGATGTAAACATTTCAAATAAAATCTTCCAAGAGAATTGCAGTAAGAAGTCCAGAAAGCCACCCTCCGTGGCTAGGTTTGCTTCATGATAGGGATGAAAGTTTGACTCAGTGTTAAGAAAACAATTAGCTTAATTTATCATACGAGTAAACATGAAGCAAAGTCCAACCCGCCATATCCCCATCAGTGACTATGTGTTGTTGTTTCTACCTTGGCAATGTGTCTTGCGTATGCCTCCTCCTCTCTCCTGACAGTGCCCTGGTGCAGGCTCTCATCTCCTCATCCCTGGACTATGACAGTAGCCTGCTGCTGAACCTCTCTCCTCACCCTCCTCTAACTCCAAATTGATCTTCCTAAAGCTTCAATCTGACCATGTCGCTCACCTATTCAATCAACTCCAGTGACTCCCAATTATCTCCAGAATCAAGTATAAAATGCTAGGCTTACCTTTTAAAACTCTTCATAAAAGTAGTTAGGTGGCACAGTAGATAGAGTATTAGATCTGCAGTCAAGAGGACCTGAGTTCAAATCCTGCCTTAGACGTGTAATAGCTGTGTGACCCTGGACAAGTCACTTAACTACTATCTGCCTCAGTTTCCTCACTTATAAAATATGAATACTTCCAAAAGTCCTTGGGACAATCAAATGAGATAGGATTAATAAAGTGCTTTGCAAACCTTAAAATGCTATATAAGTTTCAGCTGTTATTCTTTATAACTTGGCCCCTTCTTTGCTTTCTATTGTTCTTACACCTTACCCCTCCACATATATACTCTGTGAGTCAGTGGCACTGGCCTGGCAGCTATTCCTTGCACAGGACATACTCCATCTCCTGCTGTCCTTCACGCCTGGAACTCCTCCCTTCTCACCTGTTCCTCCTGCCTTCCTTATTTGCTTCAAGGCTCAGCCAAAATCTCCCCTTCTCCAAGAAGCTTTCCCATTCTTTCTTAATTTTAATGCTCTCCCTTTGTGGGTTATCGCCAACTTATCCCTTCCAAGGCTTGTTTTCAAGCTGCACCTCCCCCCTCATTAGACTGTAAGCTCATTGAAGGCAGGCTCTGTTTTTTGCCTTTCTTTGAATCCTTACAGCTTAGCTCAGTGCCTTGCCCAAGAGTGGTTGCTTCACAAATGCTCAGTGACTTGACTTGACTTAACACAAATTAATTTCACAGATGCAGAAAAGGCCTTTTGCAAGATATGACCCTATTTATGTTAAGAGAGGAAAAGGTATGTTGGTCCCTTCTTAATATGAGGAAAAGCATATATTTAAAACGAAGTGCAAAAAAGTGTTTGCACTGAAAACATGAGCCCTGTCTCCAGAACAAACAAAGTAAGGATGTTTTCTCTATCTCAAATTATTTGATGAACTGCTAAAAAGTGCTGACTACCACAGTAAGGAGAAAGTACAAAGTAAAAGGCATTATCATCAGCATAAAAGATCTGGAATGATCTCTGTCTTAGAAAACCCCAGCATGGTGAAAAGGAAGTCAAGTGAGATGGTGAATAGCATTAGCACAAAATCATCAGCATTTCTCTGAAGGGCTAACAAAATTCAGGGTCAAATAATAGCAATGAAATAAATTCCATTCAAAATAAATTTAAAATATATAACCTACCTGGGAATTTTCTTTACAAAACACAGCAGGAGACTCATATCAATAGGCCAACAAAATGCTCTATGGAAATGAAAGGAGACTTGAATAACCGGAGAGATGCTCATTGCTCATTGCTGGACTTTGCCATCATGGTCCAATGACAATACTCCCTAAAATTATTGACAAGTTTAGTGTACTAACAACCAAATTTCTGAGGGCGTAATTTAAAGAACTGGACAAAACAATGACATCATATGAAAGAACAAAACCTCTAGAATATCAAAAGAAATAAAGAAAAACAAATCAAAATGAAGAGAACATAACATTGCCAGATTTCAAACTATATCACAAAGGATCAGTCATTGAAACTACTTAAAAGGCAAGTAGGTGGCTCAGTGGAGTACTGGGCCTAGAGTCAAGAAGACCTGAGTTCAAATCCAGCCTCAGAAGCTTACTAGCTGTATGACCCTGCGCAGGTCACTTAACCTCTCTGTTTGCCTTACTTCACTTGAAAAGGAAATAGCAAACCACTCCAGTATCTTTGCCTAGAAAAACCCATGGACAGTGTGGTCCACGGGGTCATGAAGAGTCAGACATTACTGAATGACTGACCAATAACATTGGATAAAAACAAAAGAGAAAAGTACATCAGTTAGATAGGCTAGACAAAGGAGAAAGAGCAGCCACAGAAAACACTAGTTCAAGGTTTGATAAACTTAAGGATATAAGTCACTAGAGGAAACGCTCCTCTCCCTCCCTACCCCATTTTTTTTTTAAAAAACAAGAAATATTGTGGAATCTGGATGTTTAGCCGAAATTAGACTTAAACCAGCATCTTATGCCATCTACCCCAATGATCTCAAAATGGGTATGTGACCTGAATATGAGGCTGTGCCACAAAAATTCGAATATGAAAGAGCAAAATCAGATACCTTTCATGTGTAGGGCTAAATAAAAGTAAAGATCATAAAAGAAGAAATGGATAATTTTGTCTGAATAAATTTTTTAAAAATCTTTTTCATGAATAAAATCAGTAAGGTATAACAAGAAAAGAAATGATAGATGGGACAATTTATTAAATATCACCGATTAAAATGTCACATCCAAAATGTTCATGGAGCTGACACAACACAAATACATAACACTGAGAATGAGTGTCACAATGTATGCATAGCTGAAGGATTTGAACAAACAAGTTAGAGAATGACTGTATGTTATCCAGTGTGTGTTAAGTGGTTTGCAAACCTTAAAGTGCTCTACCAGCTGTTCTGAGTGTTATTCAGCATGGCTAAGATTTCATAAGAATGCTGCCTGGGAAGGACCTCAAAGATGATCCATTTCAACCATCTCTGTTTCACAGATGATAAAGAATGCCCACTGAAGTGAAGTGACTCCTCCAAGGTCTCACTGACAGCTTCTTACTCCTCCTAATCCTCAGCCCTTTTCACTGAACACCAGGGTCCTCCTCAAAGGAATCACACAATCACAGCATCATAACATTAAAATTAGGCACAAATGAGATTATGTATGGAACAAACATTATAAAGGTTAAAGTGCCCGAGAAATAGCAGTTACTATCTTGTGTCTGGGTGAGATAGAAACTCCCCGCCCCCATCCCATTTGTCAATACATCTATCAAGTGAGAAGACACCTCCATTGTTCAGAAAGTGCGAGCAAGTTCGAAATATTGTATGATAGGAAGTCTGTCCCCATCTGCTGAAGAAATTGGTCACACCCTCTGAGGTCTAAATAAAACAAAAAATGAGTTGAGATGGAAGATTTAAGTATGTAGAAGCTTAGGTGGGAAATGTCCCGCTAAGCCCCTGAGAACGAAGTCCTTTGGGGGTGAAGGGAGTGAGCACCTCAGCCTCTTCCCTTCCCCCACCTTGCTTGTGAACTTTAGAAAGTGGAGGGTTTGTACTTTTTTCCTGGCAGCATCCCTGGGATATCAATAGCTGGTGACTTGTCTGTCTTAGGTGTCAAGAACAAATGAGACATAGAGAGAAGGCTGGCAGAAAACCTACAACGTACCAAAGGGGAAGGGGTTGAGGACTTCAGAAAAAGGACCTCCTGGAGGTATGAGTTACTCTCTTGCTAAAGCTCACTTTTCCCTGGATTCTGCATGTACCTGTGGGGAAGTGCGTGTCACAAACTTTGGGGGGGAGGGTCAGAAAAGTTAATTAAGCCTAGCTGACTAATTAGTATCAACTGACAACCAATATCAATGCAGGAAGTCCACCAATGGGGACATTGGATCTGAAACACTAGAAAAGATGTCCCCACCCCCTTGGGATTACCCACAGAACCCTGGACAGGTATGTAGCATCCACATTCTCAGGATCCAACTAGCCTGTGTTATTGGGATTTCAGATAGTCAGTGGTCTCAGAGATCTGGAAGGGTACAGGGCATCTTATTCGAACCACCCCTTATCTGTTGCCCAGGATCTTTCCTGAGGTCACTCAGGAAGTAAATATCAGAGGAGAGATTTGAACCCGGGCTCTCTGATGCTAGAGACAATGATCTTTCTGCTTTGCCATGCATCTTACATATTTTCTTTGGAGAAGTGAGACGCTCCATGGTGTCTCCCCACCCAAAATGCTTTGCGTGTATCTTGTATACTTTGTACATTTGCATATTTTGAGTATTTACTGATATGTGTCTGTGCCATTCCTTCCAACAGAAGGTTATTGCTTTGAGGTCAGGGACCCTTGGAATCCCTGCCTCCTCTAAGTCTCAACTCAAGCCTTTCCCGATCCTCCTGAACCAGAGGTTCCTAAGCTGACGTCCATGTACTTAAGAAAATAATCACAATTTGATAACTGTTCTTCAATGTAAGTGGCTTCCTTTGCCATCCTCTGGGTCTTATAAGATGCATTTAAATCTGTTCTTCTGAGAAGGGGTCCACAGACATCAATAGACTGATGGTCAAAGGGGTCCCAAACACACACTAGTGCCCTCCCCTAGTGGCCTCCTTGTATCATGGATGTTGGGTAGGTCCCTCTGAGGGCAGGGACTGATTTTGCCTGGCTTTATTTTCCCAGCTGCCCAGTACAGTGTCTCACACATTGCAAGTGCTTAATAAATACTTATTGACTAATTGTTTTTGTATCCCTCATACCAACAGAGTATCTGGCACACAGTACACCCTTTATAAATGCTCTTTGATTCATTGATTGATTGGTATCACCACAAATTGGGGTTGGAAGTCACCCCAAATAAGTGGGATTCTGCTGTTATGTGTTACCTTCCTTGGAATGTAAGCTTCTTGAAGGGAAGGCTAGGCCTTATTTTTTGCTTGTATCTGTGCACCCCCTGCTTAGCTCAGTGCCTGACACTGTGTGTGATCCATGTATTATCTATCCACATGGCTTGGGGTAGCTATATGAGGTAATATGAGATAATATGTTTAAAGTGATTAGCATGGTGTCTGGCACACAGTAGGCACTATATAGATGCTTATTCCCTTCCCCCTTCCTTTCCTTACCTAATGAAGTATAATTAGAAACCTGGAGTCCCTTCCTCTCTCAGCCTCAGTTTCCTTCTTTGTAAATGACAGGGATTTGCATAGATGATGTCCAGCATCCCATCAAATTCTAGATGTCATGGTAAGGAAACAGATCAGTCTCTTTGCAGCTGGATGTGTGGCGGTTTGAGTGCCTCCACAAGTCATCTTTTAATGAGAACTCACAGGGGATTTGATTTGGAACCCAGGATTAAGGACAGTCCGCCTCCTACCTTGTGCTGGACAGAGCCGCAGAAGCAACTTGTCAGTTCTCATTGCCTCCAGGAGCCAAGGCCTCTCCTGTGTTAGTCTAAAATACTATTAGTCCAGGGATAGCTGAAGTCACCCCAAATAAATGGGATTCTGCTGTTTGTTTTGTGTGAACTTACTCCTCCTAATCCTCAGCCCTTTTCACTGAACACCAGGGTCCTCCTCATAGGAAGCACACAATCACATCACTTCTGTATGCCAGGCTGATTCAAGCGACATGTGCACGTGGAATGCCGTCTCTCAGGAAGGCTCTTCACTCCTGCATCCAGACATTAAGGGAAAGGATGCTTGGCCTCCCGAGGCTGCTTTTCTTCTCTGTGTTTAGGGCCCTCTGGTGATTCGGGGGCTGGATTGAATCTCAGCCCTTTTCTTTCTCAGAGGCTCTAATGAATGACTCGCCAGCCTGGAGAGCTGGGAGCCCAGGGTCTCCCCAGGACTGGAAGCAGGAGGTACAGACAATGCCTGCATGTCAACGCGGTGCCTTTAACTGTTCAAAGGAACTCAGACTGCGGCTTGTTCATGAGGATGCATCTGTGCTTTGACATCAGAGAAATGAGCATTAAAAAGCCCATCACCAGACACAACTGAGCTGACGTGGATTTCTGCACCAAAGTGAGATTTCTGATTTTTAGAGTGGCAGGATTAAGAACTGGTAACATCTTTCTTGTCATTTCATTTCTAATTGTACTGAAATGTGACCTGCAGTTAACAAATACACACTGTCTCTACGTGTGTGTCTGGGTGTCTGTGCCCGTGTTTCTGCCGTCTCTGGAGTGACCAATGTGTAGGGATCAGGGGGGAAAGGAAAGCATGTGCAGAGACCCAGACACAAACACAAACACAGATCTGCTTAGCAAAGACAGGTGGAAGGAGGATATCTCCTGGACTGCTGAAGCTGCCCTTGACTGTATGGACGATTTAAGTTTTCCTTTTGTAGGACGTGCAAAAGAACTAGAATGACCTAGAAGACAGAGGCACCGTCTCTAAGTTCAGAAGACCCAGGATCGTGTCCTGACTCTGACATGTAATACCTCTGTGATCATGACGAGTTATTTAATCCCTCAGTGCCTCCAGATGACTATTTTTAGACTGTAAGTCACAGAGGAGTGGAGGGAATTTCCACACTGGGATTTCCTCACAGCAATGAAATCACAGGTCTAGGCCCAGACCAGCAAAATAACCCCAATTAACAACAGCAGCAGCAGTAGCAACAATAACAAACAATAATAATGCCCACTGCACCTCCTGCTCTGGGTGAAGGATATCATTTAAATTACGAGCTGGTGTGAGGGGAAATGACTTTGTTCAAGGTCGTACATCAAGGAGCAAGGGTTGAACAGGAAGCCACGCGTCCTGACTCACCCTCCCATTCACCTTGGTAATGTAGTTGCTGGAGTAGCACATAATGAGTCCCATTGTCTATTGTTCTGACTAATTTTAAGGGAGATCAGGCACCATGAACCTCCCCGGAGATGTATCTTGAAACACTTCAGTGGCAGTGAAAGGGAGAAAGCACCCTAGACGGAGAACCAGAGAAATGATCATGAAACGATGCCTCCGCCAGCTGTCTGTGGGACCACAAATACAGCCTTTCCTCCCTCAGAGCCTGGTTTCCTCATCTGAAAGGTGAGAAGAATATTTCAATCGAATAACCACAGATGTAAGAAAGGGACCTTATAGGCCATCTAGCGCCAGCCCAGCATTGAATAAAGATGAAACTGAGACTCAGAGACAGGAAGGGACTGGCCCAAAGTCACACACCTACGAAGGGGCAAAGCTGGGATTGGAACTCAAGCCCTAATGCTACTGCAGAGAATCACAAGAGCTTAATCAGATGAAAATGCATATCTTAATCGGACAAAAACCATCTTTGCCCAGTGCGTGATATGGCTGTGCCGAATTCCATGATTTAACTATGTGGGTTCTCCATCTCTCTGAAGAATCAGATAATGAGGCACCTAGAACTTTCAGAGTTGCCAGTGGCTGAAAATAATGCAGGGCCTTGCAGAAAGCCTTCTCAGGAGATAGCTAAGATGGTCTCTGATGTGTAACCAGTCAACGCCCAAACCTTCTCCACCCTGTTAGACCTTGTCCAAACATGAGTCTTGTTCATTTCACTCCCAGAGCCCAGGAAAGGCCTCTGGCCTCTCTAGGGGAGGCCCAGGAGGGAGATAATAGTGGAAGATTAAAAAGAGGAGACCGTTCTTATAAAACTGTGTCTTGGGATGAAGTGGAAAGAGTCAGGAATTTGTTGTTGGAAGACGTTGATTTAAATTCTGGTGCTGAGAGTATTTGCATGTCCTGGGGGAAGTTGGTTAAAATCTCTGACTCACTCTCACTTTCCTCCTTGTGAAATGAAGGTGGTGAATTTGAACAATCAACAAGCATTTATTAAGCACCTACTCTGCCTCTGGTCTTTGCTGAGAATGCCAAGACAGCAGTGAAAGAACCCTGGCTTTCCAAGAAGCCGAGTCACCAAATATTTAATAAGGCTTCCTATAAACACCGGGGATACTAAACACCGGGGATGCAAAAAAAGCAGAAATGTGGTCCTTGCACTGAAGAGGGAAATAACAGTCCAATAACTATGTACAAATGACGCATGTAGAATAAACTGAAAGGAATCTCAAAGGGAAAATACCGGCATTGAAAGGAACTGGCAAAGGCTTCATGCTGCAGGCAATGGGGGCCATCATTCATCCCTTGGTAATGGAGCAGCTTAGAAGAAGCTAACAGGCCACTGGAGGGCAAGAACATGTATGCAGATTAGTATGTTCTATATGCGTATATATATATATAAGTACAAGTTAATTTTGTTAAGGTGAGGCTGACGCCCTTCTACTTCTAAATTCATGATCTCATGAAATTTTGATTCTCATGGTATTAGTGTATGCATCTATGAAATCAATCAACAAACAAATATTAAGTGCCTTCTGTATGCCAGGCAACTGTACTAGATTCTCAGGGAATATAGATAGATAGATAGATGGATAGATAGATAGATAGATAGATAGATAGATAGATAGATAGATAGATAGACAGATAGATGGATATAGATGGGTGGATGGATGGATGGATGATAGATAAAAAGATGGATAGATGGATGGATAGATGGATAGATGATAGATAGATAGATGGATGATAATAGATAGACAAATAGACAGGTCAATAGATAGATAGACAGGAGAACAGATAGATTGATAGATAGAGCATGTGCCTGCCACTGTGCTAAATACTGGTGCTAAACAAAAGAACTTCAAAGAGTTTGCTTCTAAGAGGGAAAAAGGCACATAAGAGGAGCTGGGAAGGGGACTGAGGGATGGTGGAACAGTGTGGAAGTGAAGTGACCATGGCCTGGCTGCCTCCTGGCTGGAGCCTCACCCATCAGAGAAGGGAGCTTCAGGGCATCTCCAGAGTGGGCAGAATGATGCCAAAGTCAAGATGTTCAGAGAGTGAAGGCTGGAGATGGGATAACAGGAGATGATGCCTGCTCCCAAGTACCTTCTAGTACTTCAGGGAGGACAGGAGGATTCAGAAGCATAGAGAAAGTGAATGTGAACAAAATACAACAGCAGGCACTTGGATGCAAGGTAGCAGGAAGGTCACTAGCAGCTGAGAGTACCTGGAAGGGCTTCATGGAGAAGGCTATACTTGAACTGGGTCTTGAAGGAAGTGAGGGATCCAGTGAGGAGGAATAGATGAGGAGGGAGTCTATTTCAAGCTTGAGACCCTGACAGTGCAAAGACATGGAGATAGAAAATGGAGCCCAGTGCACAAGGACCAGAGGAAGCCCATTTATCTGAGGTATAGGGCATGGTAAGAAGACCAATGTGAGCTGAGAGCAGAAAGACAAAATGACTCCAGGTTATTAAGAACTTTAAAAACCAAACCAAGGCATTTCTATTTTATCCTCGAGGTCATAAGGAGGGAACAGAGTGTGCCAAGGGGGAAAGTGACAGTCATCTCAGTGCCTGAGTGAAGAGACTTTGGTGGCTGTGAAGGATGGGTTGGTGCAGGGAGAAACTCCAGGCAGAGAGACTAGTTAGACAGCCATCGAAGCAGCCCCGGTGAGAGGTAGAGCTCTTGTACCAGGCTAGCCACTGTGCAAGGGATGAGGAGGCTACAGGGGACAAAGACATTGGGGGGAGAAAGATGCCAGGATTTGGCAACTGACTGGAGAACTGGGCTGAGGGAGAACGAAGCATGCAGGGCATCACCGAGGTCATGAAAGTAGGATGCATGAACAGCGTGGGTGCTCTTGACAAAAGTGGGGAGAGCAAGTTTGGTAAACTGGCATATTTGGGTGAAAGTGAATGAGGTCTAACTTGACCATGTTGAGTCTGAGACGTCTCTGCAATGGCCAGTTGGAACTGACAAGAAAAGTAGCTGTTGACACAGGACTGGATAGAGCTCAGGAGAGAGACTGAGCCTAGGTGTCTTCTTCTGGGGGTCACTTAAATGAGGAGGCTGGAAACCAAATGGTGAAGGGCTGATGAGTGAGAGAAAGGAAAGGGAAACAGAGGCAGCAAGTCTGGACAGCTTTTCCCAGGGCTTGTCTGGTAAAAGAGAGGAAAGATATAGGCTTTGAGAATGAGGCCATGCCAGACCCTAATGAAGGTTTTATTCTTTGTTTTTTCAATATGGAGGAGATGTGGCCTGGCTTGAAGCTAGAAAGAACCAGTATGTAGGGAGAAATATATATATATATATATATATATATATATATATATATATACACACATGTATAAACATGTACGTATGTGTGTATGCATGCATGTGTGTGAATAGGACTTGACCATAGCAAGGAAATGGGCTACCACACGCTCTCACACATCCACTCACACTTGTTTGTTCCTACACCACATTCTTATCTGTGATGTTTGAGGAAACCAACCAGAAAAGGAGGAACAGTAAGGGAACCACGTAGGCCTAATGAGTCTCCATGTTCGAAAAATGAATCCATTAGACAAGATACTCTGTGGGGTCCAATGCAAAGCTGATATTCTCTGCTCTCTTCTGAGGCCCCTCTCATCTCTGGTAGTCTTTGTTCTAGGTCACATGCTGTCTCTGATCTTCTGTGTTCTAAGATTCCTCCCAGGTCAGACATTCTCTGTTCTAACACCCTCCCATATCTGACACTCTACGTTCTATGTTCTATGCCCATTCTGTCTCTGACATTTCATCTTCCATGTCCTCATAGCCATGACATGCTATGTACTGAGGCCTCACATTCGGTGATTATAAGTATCCCCCAAACCCCATGAAACATGCCTCCCCCTTGCCTGCCTGTCCCCATAGAGGGTGTGCCCTCATTTACTCTCTGTGTCCTTGCTGACCTGTATTCTCCTTGTGAATGCCTGGTAGGCAGGGCCCATCTGTTTGGGGATTAAGTGTGCCACATCACCAAACACTGAAACAAATGCCCTTCTATCTTCTCTGCCCCCTCCACTCACCCCATTCTGGCTTCTTCTCATGGCAGTCTCGCCTGGGGAAAGGCATTTTAAGATGGGGTCTCATACCAAGGCAAGAACACCAAAGAGGAGCAAGTTTTTTGATAGCATTTCAATTTTTGCCATGTGTTGTCTTGCCGTATCCTCAGAATTCACTGATAACTTGGAAAAAGACATCCTCCTCTTGCCCCTTTTCTCCAGAGACATCAACCTGAAGCGATGAAACTGTCACACTGTGAATTCCCTGATGTCACTGGGGTGAAGTGGGAAAGGTGGGAGGGAGAGTCTGGGGCAGAGGGATGCTGTCCTCCTCTGCTCCCTCCCCACTCACCGGCTCCCTCCCGAGGGATGGAGAATAGGGGCTGACAGCCACTCTATTAACACCACCCCGCTCCTGCCATTGTCAAAGAATTCAGAAGTGACGGTTCCCTCCAAATAGAAAAAGGATGAAACAAGATGGAAGGGGGATGAAGGACTAGATTTCAGCGGCAGCCAGCGGTTGCCATGGAGATTAAATGAGAGCAGCACTCCAGGCCTGTCTCTTGTTGGCGGTGGCTTAGTCCCTATAATTACAGGGCACTTAGGGGATATTTGGTCCAGCCTGGATCTGAGCTCTCCCCAGAACAGCAAGAGAGGCTCTACTCTCGTAGGCAAGGCTCTGAACGGCAGATTAACTCTCAGCTTCTCCAGGGCCCCTGAAAGGGGTTTATGGGGTCATTTCAGTTCAAGGCATTTCATCCCACCAACGGTCATTTTTGCCTTCTGTCAAACTTGAGAAATAAATCTTCCTCTGGCACAAAGCCAAGGAATGGGGGCGGGGCGCTACTAATTACTGTTTATATGGGTTTTCAGGGCACTGAACACAGAGTGGTTTCACTGGGCTAAGTGATGCCATTGGATTTTGTCTTACCCCAGTGATATTTTCTCACAAATGAACAAATAAATATTTCCTCCCCCAGAAGTATGTGAAGAATACTGAGAGAATCAATCAGTCAGTCAATAAGCATTTATTAAGTGCCTACTGTGTTCCAGGTACGGTGCTAAGCATTGGGGATACAAAGAAAGGCCTGCCCTCCGGGAGCTTACATACTGATAGAGAAACAACAGGTAAACAACTTACAAGACAGACCCAAGGTAAATGGGCAGTGTTCTCTGAGGCAAGGCGTTGGGGGTGGAGTAGGGGAGATAAGGGATAGCCACAGAGAAAGGCCTCCTACTGGAGGCGGTATAGGAGCCCCCTAATTCTGGGCCTTGAAGGGAGCCAGGGAAGCCAGAAGGCAGACACAAAGAGGGAGAGTATTCCAGGTGCAGCGAACAGGCCTTGAAAAGCATCTACAAGGAGCAGCAGGGAGGCTAGCGTTGATGGAGAGCACGCTCACGTAGAGACGTGTACAGGCTATAGTGAATGGAGGTCTGACTGGGGATTCAGGAAGATCAAGATCCAGTTCCTGACCTGGTCCCATAAGTACTGTGTGAATCGAAGCAAGTGACTTAACTTCCCTCTCAGTGTTGGGGCAATTTTCTGAAACTGTAAGATCTAGACAGTTACTGATCTGAGTAGGTAGAGGGGTTTTTTGACGTCGGAAGCTTCCCTGCACCAGATTTGGACGTTGTTTTCTTTTTTCCCAGCCCAGTCGAATGGAAAGAATAGTAGATTGAGGTGCAGATGATGTGAATTCTAATCCCAGCTCCCTGGCATACTTACATGTGTGACCTTGGGCAAAGCACTTGACCATTCTAGGTTTTGTTTTCTTCTATAAAATGGCACAAAATGAGAGTTGGCCAGTTTTGCACAGTCCCAGGGCTGTGGTGAGCCTTCTACCATCACTTCCCTTCATAGATGCTTTGCACCTTAGATTCATTATTTGCTCTCTCGTGGAACAAAGCTTAATTAAGCATTTTCCGTGTGCCAGGTACATTGCTAGTGTTGAGGATCAGAATCCAAAGCAAACAAATGAGTCCAGACCCTAAAGGACTAGGGGAAAGCACCTTGAACAAAGATAAGACCCACCCCCTCAGGAAGTGAGGAGGGTGTCAGCATTATATGAACCTTATATGAATCCTTTCTCAGCTGGTTATTCACTCCAGCCTGTCTTCAGGCTGGTAGGTCTAGACTTTTTTTTTTTCATTTTGCTTGCTTCTTTTAGGTTGGTTGATTGCTTGCTGGTGAGAGTTTGTGTGCATTTCTTTGTTTATTTGTTGGTTTTCCCAGAGAAGTGATATGGGCACACTCTATGAGCACATGACCACAGCTCACTATTTCTCTCAGAGCCCTAGAGGTAACCCTGGTATGAAGGCAGATCCTCATATTACTAACTATTGTAGCTCCTGAGCCCCCACAGTTGTTTCCCATTAATACAAAATCCACCATCATGACACTGTTAACTCTCAAACATTTACTGAATAAAACAAAAGCAACAATAATCACAACATGTACTCAATAAAGCGTAAAAGCAAGAATAATTATGACATAAGGTCAATAGAGGACTTGCATAATAGTAAGAATAATACTTTAAGTCTGACCATAAACCTGAATCATACTCTTCTATAAATGAATACAGTATTTGCGAGGGAGAGTGAATATACACTTACAGAAACCTATCAAGGAGACACATGAGTGGAGTAATTCATGTGTTCCTGGGGGCAGACCACACTCTGTACCCTATGCCTTGGAGTCCTTGGTCCCTTTTGAGAACAATCTGCACCACACAAAACCTCTAAGCTAGTTGCTTTCCCTTCTGCTTATCGCTGTTCTTCTGAAGGCAAAAGGCACTCCCCTTCTGTTCACAAGCTGATGAAGTTCTTTTCAATCACAGCCACTTTCATCATGGTACTGAGGAAAAGTCTTATGTTTTTTCAATGTAAGGCAGGTCCCATAAGCCAGAGGACAACCAAGCTTTTCGGATCTGCAAGTAGCAAGGGATTATTCTTTTTCCAATCAGCTCCAATGGGCTCTTCTCATAGAAAAGCAAAGCGCACAACAAAAAAAGATGCAAAGCCTCTCTTTCCCCTCTCATCCTCCCTCCTCTCAAACTGGAGTAGTAAAAACCTTCTCTCAGGTATTAACCCAACAACCCTCATATAACCTTCCCCAAATCTCTGATTATTTAGTTTCCAAGTTTGTTAATTACAACCTTTAAAACTCTAAAAACAGTCCCTTGAGGTAATCAGTGCTTATAATGGTTGTCACCCAGTCATCCCTGTACTTTCAAACAGCTCTTGTTAGAACAGTTATTTGAGGGCCAGTTTATTATATGGTCCTTGGAATATTTTATGTGAAAAAACATGTTTCCTAATCCCAGGGCCATTGATCTTTCCAATACGGTTGACCCAAGCCATTGAGTCAAGGCTGTCCCAGGCATGGTGGGAAGACAGAGTAGTTCTGGTTAGTTTGGCTTGGTTTAGAGATGCCTTCTTGCCATTCACCAAACATTGCGTCCACATGCCTTTGTGCAGGCTGTCTCCTATGCTTACTTTGACTTCCCCTCTATCTCCAAGAATGCCTTGTTCCCTTCAAAATTCATCTGATCCCTCCAGCAGTTAGTGTCCCTTCCAATTGATCTATGTGTACTCCATTTACATGCATATATGTATATATGTATACACATACATATGCATATACATATGTGTCAGTGTAATATATATGTGTATATATATATAATATGGAATATAATTTGCATCAAATTATGTAAACTGTTAGGCTCAAGTCCTCAGGCCCTTGCTCCATTCTTGACCTCAGTTTCCTTCCCTCTAGACTAAAGAGGATTTGCCTAAAAGATCTCTCAGGTTCCTTCCAGCTTGAAGCATTAGTCCTTAATCCTTCTAAAGCCCTCACCTCTGCTTTCATCTGCTTTATTTCCCCTTATCAGGTAAAGTCCTATTAAAATGTCACATCTTCTAAGAAACTTCTGCCCCACCCCCAATAAGAACCTTCTCCCCCAACACTTCATTTTATCATTTTCTTTTGAATTTCTCCTGTAAGATTCTGTGCTACTTTTCTCTTTGTTGGTGTGGTAGCCTTCCACTCTGTATAACCCTCAGTGCCTGACACAGTGGTCTATGAATAGGAAACATGGAGGGGAAGGTAGGAAAGGAAGGGAAGAAGGAAGAGAGGAAGGAAGGAAGGAAGGCAGGCAAAGGGGGAGAGAGAAAGGGAAGGATGAAGGTCAGTTCTAACCTATAAAATGTCATATAATGTCAATAATGATAGTGATCTCCAGTCTTGAAGAGAAATAAGAATCTGCAGTTTCTTTACCTGCTTAGGACCTACTATGGCCATACACTGTTCTAGGCAATGTTCAGGATGGATGAAGAAAGCACAATTCAGGCGCACAGGTATTTTAATCTCTCCTAAGCCCTCAGCCCTATGCACCTTTAAGCTTGGCTCATAAAAAAAAAAAATAGGTACATTGACATCCTTTCTAGGATAAGACCTCTCAATCAGTCAGATTTCTTCTGTTCCTTGAGACAGATGCAGAACGAAGAAAGATGAGGGGAGACTGACTGGTAGGGCACAAAGACAGAATTAGGTCAGCTGCAGCAGGAGGAGAAGAAAGAAGGGAGAGAGAAAGAAACAGAGACAGAGAGAGAGTGACACAGAGAG
This sequence comes from Vombatus ursinus, assembly GCF_900497805.2. Taxonomy (NCBI): domain Eukaryota; kingdom Metazoa; phylum Chordata; class Mammalia; order Diprotodontia; family Vombatidae; genus Vombatus; species Vombatus ursinus. Next base: position 1,050,887 of record NW_020950758.1, on the reverse strand, counting down.
ATAGACAGAGACAGAGACAGGGAGACAGAGAGAGACAGAGGCAGAGAGACAGAGACAGAGAGAGAGAAGAAAGGAAATCAAACACAAAACATGGGAAATTACCTGTTATTAGCCCAAGTTCAAAAGTGCTTATTTTGAGAGTTAGGTCAGGATTAAGCACCACTTTGGGTCTCTAATTTCCACTTCACTGAAAATCATAGGCACACACAACAGTGGGACACCCCTACCTTCAGATAGGAATGGTTGGGTTTGACATCAAGATTATCTAAAATAATCAGAGAATACTAAAGCTAGAAGGGGTATTATCACCTAACATGTTAACACATAGAATATCATAAGAAAATCCATTGAACATTGAAGCAGGGAAGGAGTTGAGTACTTGGGATTTGGAATATTAGAACCGAAATGGAAGTTAAGATAGAAAAGATGAGAACACTGAATAGTAATGGTCTGTGTACATGTAGTATCTCCCTGCCTCCTCGCCCCCTCCCCCCCACCGCCCTTCCCCAACTAGAATGGAAGCTAATTGAGGGTAGGAATTGTTTGAGGTCTGTTTTTTTTTTTTCTGTACCCAGGCTAAGCATAGTGCCCTGTACATAATAATTGCTTAATAAATCTGGAATTTTAAAATCACAGACCTAGAGATGGAAAGGTTTTCAAAGACTACTTCGACCACTCTCTTTTGGAAACTTTTACTGAGACAGAGCAGCAAAGAGAGGGTGCTTTGTAGTCATAGGGCATTGTGGATGTCATTGAGAAGCAAAGTGATCTGCCCAGGGTCACAAGGTTTTGAGCCCAGATCTTCCTGGTACAGCCTTTTCTATATTATACTGGGCTGAGTCTCATTTTCTCTAATATGGGTGAACACAAATATATTTGACCATGTGCATACTGAGCATACTTCAAGAATCACAAATCCCTAAAGTATTAGAGCCGCAATGGAGCTGTGAGGCTCCCTATTCCAGCTGTTCATTGGGAATACTTCTTATCTCTATTTTTTGTTCCTCTGACTCTCCTGGGAAAACCATCTATAAAAGACTTGGTAGCTCCCTCTACCAATGAAATAAGGTTTTGAAAAAATGAGTGGGCTGATTGAATGGACAATCAAGGAAAGGACAATCTTGGGAAACATTAAGAAAGGCAGAATTTCCAGGACAAAAGAGGTGATGGTCTGACTTTCTTCTGCCTCAGTCAGACCTCAGCTCTAACTGTGCTCGGTTCTAGGTTTCATGTTTTGGGAGTGGAATTGATACGCCAAGGAGTGCTCAGAGGAAGGCAACCAGGATGGTGAGGAACTGGGACAGAAACTGTGAGTATTTTGCCTCAAGAAGAGGACATAATATCTCACTCCAGTAGCAAAAATTCCATGTTTCATGAAATCAATCAATCAATGAAGAAGCATCTGTTAAGCACCCACGATGTGCCAGGTATCATTCTAAGCACTGGAGGTACAAAGACAAATCCCCCCCCAGTTAAAAAAACTGGTTCTGCTTAACAAAACTCTGAACAATGGGAATAAGTTATAAAGAGGGTCCATTTAGACTTGATGTTCGGGGAGGGGGGCATCTTTCCAGCAATATAAGCTATCCAAAAATAGAAGGAGCTGTGTCTGCAGGTAGTGAGATTCCTGTGATTGAGAAATGTGCAAAATGAATGTAATGTTGTAAAGTATATTCCAGTTTAGATAAGCATTGGCTACATGAATTCTGAGGTCTATTATTTTGAAAGAAAAAAAGTTAGAAATTTTGGTTCCCCTAGGTACTTACAATTCAGTAACTGAAGTATGGGTTGTGCATTATCAAACCGTGCTGACTCCAAGAAGACAAATGGCCAAAGAACCCTTATCATAGTTCCATGACCCAAGACAAGCATGGTAAGGGAGCCATTTGGTTGAGGTTCACTGAGAGTTCACTCAGCTTGGATTTTTCCCATTCACAGCAATAATGACTAGCTACATTTCAATAGAGATGTGAAGACTGTGAGTAATCAGTTAACTAGGATATTGGATGACATCATAATCACACACCATTTCAAAGGAGACTGGGGGAGACTAAGAGATGGAGGAGAAAGGAAGAGGAAAGGTCCTGATTTATTTTCTCTTTAGGATTTCCAGTTTGCCAACATTATCTAAGAATAATAATGATAAAAATAACAATAACAAAAATAAATCAAGATCAATGTCCTGAAGAATTCCTATAAAATAAGATAATTTTCAGGGAATTATTTCATTTGATTTCATTACTGTTCTGCCTATTCTTAAATGCATTATCTCTCCTAAAAATGAGTAAGAATGGCTTCCAAATTAACAAAATCAACCAAAAACTTTATATGCAATTGACATGAAGACACGTGATTCCACCAAAAAGAAATTAAATGTGATTCTCATCTTTCAGCGTTCTTCTCCCAGGATTTCAAAATATCCTCTGGACTCAAAAAAGTATAAAATCCTTGACATACACCTAGGAATAATAGAAACTGAAAACCTTGGATATAATAATAAGAGAAATAGAAATAATGGAAACAGAGATAATAGTAATAGAAACTGAAGCCTTTGAACTTGCACCTAGAGGTCAGTCACATTGAATCAGTAAATGAAGAAGACATTCACAAATGCTCTGGTCTGCCCAAATCAGGACACAGAGCATAAAGATACTATAAAGAAGGGTATGACTGCATCTGTTACAGTACTTCTAGAACTCTGAAATTGAAACTCAATGGGTAGAATATGTCTAAAGGAATTAACACTTTGGAGATACTTTCAAAATTGTGAAATGGACCATAACAGATTTGTAAGGTACTCTCCTTAAAATCCTATCTCATACTAACAAAATACAGGACTTATCACCCTAAGATAACTATAGAAAGATAAACACATCCACATCAAAAAGGAAGAAGATTGATCGATATTCCTAGAGCATTTAAAAAATAATAAAATAAAAAACCTACAAAAATACTTTCGATATAAGTAAGCATCACTTTATATTGCTGATATCAAGCCCACAGGCACATTACATTGAATTTATTGGAAGTCAGTGAAAGTGACTTATTCTGGGCAGAGTCTATGAAATTATTAAGATTCCAAAGTAAAATCAAAATGCCTCCTATAGGTGACAACCATATGAACTCAACCATTAATATGATGAGAGTCACCGAACAAATTACCGAGTAATATGGATTTGTTGATATGGATATGTTTTGACAGCAATACAGTTCATTATTAGGTTACTCAAAAAGGGTCAAGTCTTAGTGATCCATCTAGATTATGTGAGAAATGGTGGCAACAGTGACTCGTAAGTCAGTCAAAAACATGTATTAAAAATATTTACTTATATTATATTATTTTATATTACACATTTATATTATATTACTTTTATTTATAAATATTTATATGATAGTTATTTATAAGAAACATTTATTATTATGTTCCAGGAACTATTCTAGACACCAGGGATACAAATACATAAAAAAGACAGTTTTTACCCTCAAGGAGCTTACAATCTAATGGAGAAATCAACACACCAACACAAAAATATAAAGGAGGGGAGAAGGTACTGGGGAAACAAGGTTGGGGGATGATAGAGAAATCTAAACAAGTCCAAAAGCAGTGCAGCTAGTGGGAAATGCTGTCATATCAACAACATATCAAAATACCAACCTGGGCAATATAACCCAGCAAGACAATCCCTGGTGACCAGAATTATACATGAGAAATTCACATTATCTTCCATATATAGACAGATAGGGAATTCTCCAAAATACAGATATCAAAGGATCCTGGAAAATTCAATCAATAAACTCTACTGAAATTGAAACATTATCTAGACTGAGAGTTGCCCACAATTGCCTGGATGGACATAACATTGATTCATAAAAACTTACAACATTTTCAATTGATGTCACTATAACAAAAACCCAAAATTTCTAAATTTTACAAAATACAAAGGTGTCAAAGTGTGGTTTTGGAAGGCGCCTGGCCAGGGGAATAAAAATTACAAGAGAATGGCAGGTTTTCATTCCATCCACCACTGCAGTTGTACCATTGAGGGCTTCAATGAACCTAAAGAACATGAAATTATATCAAATCCCAACTCTTCTACCTTCTACCTGTGTGATCTTGGGTAAGTCATTTCAATTCAATAAACTTTTATTAAATGCCTACTATGTGCCAGGCACTGGAATAAGTGCTGGGCATACAAAAAAAAAAAGCAAAAGACAGTCCCTGATCTCAAGGAGCTTACAATCTAAAAGGGAGACAACATGTAAACAAATATACACAAAGCAAACTATATACAGGATAAACAGGAAATAATTTAGAGAGGGAAAGCACCGAAATTAAAAGGGATTGGGAAAGACTTCTTGTAGAAGATGAGATTTTAGTTGAGATTTAAAGGAAGTCATGTGGGAAGAGGGACAGCATTCCAGGCATGGGGGGTCAGCCAGAGAGAGTGCCTGGAGTCAAGAGATAGAGGGTCTCATTTGTGGAACAGCCAAGAGGCTGGGGCCACTGGATGGAAGAGTATGTGTTGGGGAGCAAGAAGACTGGACAGGTAAGAAAGGGCAAGTCACTTAAGCTCTCTGTGCCTCATTTTCCTCATCTGTAAAATGAGAGGGTCTAGAAAAAAATGGTCTGTAATGCCCATTCAGACTCTGAACCTAGAATTCTAAATTCCTGCGGTCTAGTCTGGGTTAGATAGACTTGTCTTACCTTGAGTCATTGTCTGGGCCTGAGATTGCTGTTGAGTTCAAATTTGGCCTCAGACTTATTAGTTGTGTGACCCTAGGCAAGTCATTTAACCTCTATTTGCCTCAGTTTCCTCAACTGTAAAATGGAGACACTAACAGCAGTTACTTTCTGGGGTTGTTGTGAGGACTGAGTGAGATCAAATTTGTAAAACACGTTGCACAGTGCTTGGCACGTGGTAGGTGCTGTATAAAGGATCATTCCCTTCCCCTGCACTTACCTGTAAGACAAGAGGTTATGACAAGAAGGTCTCTGAGGTTCTTTCCAACTTGAGGACCCTTAAGTGAACCTCACCCAGGGGCCTCTTCTGGGAAGAGTGTCCTCATCCCCTGAGGTCGAAGGAGCACAGCACAGTGAGATCCAGGGGCCTTCTCTCAGTCTTTTCCCTTCTGGATCTGACAAGATTGAGCAGCTCCTTCTCCTGTACGTCTGCTCACTCTTTCCAGGGTCTTCAGGACTCTGCTCTCCTGATTTCCTCCTACCTGTCTAACCACTCCTTCTTAATCTCCTTGACAAAACTTCATCCAAGCTCAGCCACCCCAAATGGAGCACGCCCTCTGGTTCTAATTCTGCCCCCGTGTCTGGGCCTCAGTATTCTCCGGTATAAAATCAGGGGGATGACTTTTGAGGGCCCCTAAGGCTCTTTCCAGTCATGTCATTGGTTATGAGGTCCTTTCCATCTCTCTTATTCAATGATCCTGGGCTGAAACGATGCTTCATAAATGCATGCTGACGGACTGCAGCTTGGCCTTGCTCGGTTGTGTAAGAACATCCTAGTTGGTTTCTTCGGGTCTGCTTCTAGGAATTTTGCTGAGAAATCTGTGAGAAAATGTTCACAAATACAAGTGTCCTTCTCCACACGTTATTCAACTCAATAAAATTCAACTCAATTCAATTCACTACCATTAGTTCAATTTTTACTATGCTATAAGCACTAAGATACAGAGACTTTAAAAGGAGTAGTTCCTGCCCTCGAAGACCTTCTGTTCCAACAGGGAAAGAGAGGAATAACATGTCCATAGAAAAGAAAATATAAAGCCATTGCAAGAATCAGAAAGCCTAAGAGCTGAGAATGAAGACAGGGACCAAGCAGGGCTTCAGGTAAGAGGGAGCCCCTGAGCTATGTCTACATGTGCTTCCATGGAAGCCGGGGATTCTGAGCTCCTGGTGCTCAGAAAAAAAAGAGAATGTAAATCTGGCTGAGTTTGATTGGCTTTCTCTGTCTCATCTCCTCCTCCCAATCAGAGACTGAGCTCCTCCCTGACTGGGCTACCCAGTAACAGTCTGAGTGTGCATTCTGCTGGGCTGAATCTATCAGCAGGCCTCAGGAAACAGGTGCTTTCACCCAAAAGAGGCAATACATTACCTTAGACAATCCATCAGATACCTTCTGAGTACCTTCCCCCCAAAGTCTTTCCTTGACTTGGGAATCTTGGGAGTTGGAACATAGAGGCAGACCTCAATTTGGGGTTCTGACTGAGGAGTCCGAAAGGGGGTGGCTCTCAGGTTGTTGGCATCAACAGATGCTTGTTGAAATTCAGGGATACAGTTTATCCACCATAATCAGAGTAGCAGCCACAGGGTACTAAATAGAGGGAGAGCCAGGGTCAAAGCCAGGAAGACCTGTCCCACCTTAGCTCTGCACCTGAACAAGTCACTTACTCAGTGAATGCTTCAGGCAACTCTCTGAAGCTTTAAGTGACAGAAAAGGTGTCACTCTGCATTGGTGGAGTGCCTTTCCTGACTAGACAGCTCCTGATGATAATGAAACCACAGGTCCAGTTTCTTTCTCTGTCTCTGTCTCTGTCTCTGTCTCTGTCTCTCTGTCTCTGTCTCTCTCTCTCTTTCTCTCTCTCCCTCTCTCCCACCAGTTAAAAGGAAGGAAAATGAATAGTAGATTTGGAGTCACAGGTCCTGGGTTCTAATCCTGGTTCCATGATTTCCAACCTATAGACCTTAGAAAAGTCACTTAACCCTCAATTTCTCATCTCTAAATTGTTCTGAACCATAAGATCTTCACACTTTGGGCTTAAATGTCTTGTTTTGTTTTGTTTTGTTTTTTATGGCACTCATCAAGACAAATAATGCTCTCTGAGCCTCTAATGTGTAAAGATGCTGAAAAAACCTCCAGAAGGGAATTATTTCAGATGAGGGCATGAATTTGGTCATTGGAATAGGAGAAATAAAAATCAATTCGAGCAATAAGCATTTTCTCTGTTTAAATATGGCCACCTTGAAAGGTTATGAGTTCCTTATAGCTAGGGTCTTTGGTTGTTAGCTGGATGCCCACTTACCAGGATGCCCTGGAGAGGTTTCCTATGCCAGTGAAGATTAGATTAAATGTCTCCTTAGGCCAGAAATTCTTTGATTCCAAGCTTGAAAAGGATATAATTGTGATATTTTAGGGGATTTTAGGGGAAGATTGTACATACGTACAAAAGTAACTCATGGCCCAGTGACCCATGCTCTGGGCCAACATAGACCAAGTTTGATCTTTGGGACTACCCCACAAATTAGTAGCTCTTTAACTCATTACACCCACACCTAAAGATTATTTAGGGAAATCTATAAATATAGCTTAAGGTTTCCACAAATGTAACTCAAATGGGCCCTCAGATCACATGCAAGTCCTCAAGGTAATAATGCATTTATTAAATATGAAACTCTTTCTTTTCTTACTTCCTTCATTTTTACCTTAAAATAAACCCAAGATTCCCCTACCCTTGAAGGAAAAAAAAAATAACCTCTTGACTTGACCCTACACTTCCCTCAATCTATCATCCTTTATCTCTCCTCCTTTTCTCAGACAAACTTCTAGGAAAAAAAGTTATCTACACTCACTAGATCTACTTCCTCTCCTCTCACTCCTTACCCTAGGTAATCTGGCATCTGACCTCATCAATCAACTGAAATGGTTTGCTCCAGGGTTATCAATGCTATTTTAATTAACAAATACCACGGATTTTTTTCAATCTTCATCCTTCTTGACTGGAAGCATTTAGCACTATTGACCACCCCCAACTTCTACAAACTCTTCCCTCTGTGTGTGTGTGTGTGTGTGTGTGTGTGTGTGTGTGTGTGTAAACTTGCCCTGTCTTTGTAATTCTCTTACTTTTCTGGTTACTCCCTCTAAGCCTGCTTTGTTGATTCATTATCTATGCACCAAAAGAAGACCATGGATAACAAGCCTTTAACCTAGAAAGAGAGAGAATGGAAAGAAAGGAAGAAAAAAAAAAGGAAAGAAAGAAGGAAGGAATGAAGGAAGAAACAAACAAACAAACAAACAAACAAAGGGAGAAAAGGAGAAGGGGAAATGGGAGGGATGAAAGAAAAAGCTTAACAAACCTAAATAATCAACATATATTTTTCCTCCTCCCAGTAATTTTCACTTTTCTCAGGGACACATGCAGTTCCCTGGATCCATAATATAACTCTGTGGTTTCTCTTTCCCTTGGAAGTAAAATTAATTTGGGGTTTAGGGGAATAGCCCCCAATATTCCAGTCTCATTTTTCACAGAAACTCAAGCCCCTAGATCTCCCAAGACTTGAAGTCCCCTTAAAAGAGAAATGGGGGCTAGCTAGGTGGTGCAGTGAATAGAGCTCTGGTCTTGGAGTCAGGAGCACCTGAGTTCAAATCCGGCCTCAGACACATAACACTCACTAGCTGTGTGACTCTGGGCAAGTCACTTAACCCCAACTGCCTCACCAAAAAAAAAAGAAAGAAAGAAAGAAAGAAAGAAAGAAAGAAAGAAAGAAAGAAATGAATCTGTGGCTACTAGATCAGTATCCCACCCTACCATTCCATCGGTTTCTTTTTTACCTAAGAGATGCCTGTAGGCACCTAACCCCTTGGCGCTAAGCAGAGGTCTCTGGCTTCTTGGGAAGACAACACTTGGGCTTACTAGAAAGATAACCTCCTTTACAGGAAACTCACAAAATCTGAATACTTATGATAGTAGTAGAGTACAAAGTCCAGGCCCCTTGTCCCTCATGTGATGAAATTTCCTTTCTTACTATATTCCTTCAGATTCAGGTGCCACTTGTGTAACTGATGTTGAATCTCTCTTCTCTCTACGACTTCCATCCCTTGGGCTAAGCAAGGTTAAGTCGAGGATTTGTAAAGCAAAAAAACAAAAAAATCCATGACGCTCTTCCATACCTCCAGTTGTTTCCACTCCTTGGACCAAGAGGCTGCCATCTGGGCATGTGACCCCGTGGTTCCTCTCTATGTGGATGCCACAGAGTTCAGAGTGCGTGGGACATAGCTCCTGTGTGTCTCTTCCCAAAGCATCTCTAGGGTCAGAAACACCTTTTCCCATATCCTTTAGGACCCCAGTCTGATCCTTCCTCTGCTGAAAGGCAAAGCTGAGCTCAGGAATCTCAAGTAGTCAATTAGATCCGGTTGAGGGTTGAGTGAATAAAAACTGGAGAGTGTCTTACTTCTTTCATGAAATCTTCTCTAGCCAGTGGGATGTCTACTTTTTCATAGAACTTCCCTAAGGAAAAAGACACAGATTGAGCATAAAACAAACCCAGCTTTTGGAAATGATTGTCTGAATTCAGTATCTATTTCAGTAGCAAGAATTCAGGTGGCTTCTGTGAAGCAAAGCCAATGCCCCCTGGAGTTGAGTCGTTTCAAACTCCCACAGACCAATATGCTTCCTAAGAGAGAGAACCCCTTGAGAAAAGCCCCCAAAGTGGAGGCGCTGCTTTTTTCCTTTTGTCTTTAGAGCACCACAGCCCACAACAGTGCCTTGTGTATAGCAGGTACCTAAGGAATGCCTGTTTGATTCAATTGACTTGACTGAGTCATCATCCCAAAGACAGTGTCTGGTGCTAGCACCAAGGGAAAGCAAGCATGTTCCTGGAATACTTTCCTCCATCTCTTAGCTTACAAGGCTTCTTTCAAATCTACCTTCTACAGGAGGTCTTTCCCTGGACCCCTAACTGCCAGTGCTTTCCCTCTGAGATTAAGTTCCATCCCTTCTGTGCATATGTTGTATATATCTAGTTATTTGGGGGCAGCTAGGTGAAACAGTGGATAAAGTGTTGGCTCTGGAGTCAGGAGGACCTGAATTCAAATCCAGCTTCAGACACTTGCTAGCTATGTGACCCTGGGCAAATCACTTCATCTTGTTTGCCTCAGTTTCCTCATCTGTAAAATTAGCTGGAGAAGGAAATGGTAAACCACTCTGGTATCTTTGCCAAGAAAATCCCAAATGAGGTCACAAAGTCAGATGCAACTAAAACAACTGAAAAACGACAAAATCAAACTGGTGGTCCATAGCCTAGCTCTGACACCTTGCAACCATGAGACCGTTGGCAAGTCGCTCGTTCTCTCTGCACCTGAGTTGTTTTGTTTTGTTTTTCTTTTCATAATAAAGAGTTCTAAGGTCCCTTTCAGTTGTAAGTCACGAGTGAGAGTGAGGTAAGGGGAAAGACAGACAAGCCAGGAGAAGAGAAACCCAAGCAAAGAAGACCACCAAGAGATATCTCAAGGAACTTTTGTAGAGGTCTGACCCTCAGGGAAAGGAGAGGCCTCAGGTAGGGACTCCTCCCAGCCCCTTCCAGACCATCTGTTGATGGGGATCTATCAGCAAAGTCAAGATTCAAACCCAAGTCTTCCAAATGCAGCTTTTTTTCCAGTACAGAATTGAGGGCAGGCAGGGCTGGGACTGGATTGGGCAACAGCTGTTGTCAATTTTCTCTTAGAATCACCCAAATTACTGTGTCTCCCCGCCTACTTCCCCAGCTGGTTCCATGAAGACAAACAGAGAGAATTATTGTAATTATGCACCAATTTTTGTCTTTTGCAAAAGTTACAGTATTTTCTATATTTTATACATTAGAGATAAAAAGAGACAAATGACTTCAATTTTCTGGAAACTCCTATTACAGGGCCTCTGTCATCCCCAGGAAATGAATACATTGATAACCTTGGAGAGAGAGCTCTAATCTTCAACATGGAGTCCTGATGGGTGACATGAGAAGAATTAGAAACAGGCCCAAGTGGGGACTTGCTCTCTTTTTTTTCCCTTCTCCCTTCTCCCATGGTGTAGTTCCTCGGTGAGGGATAGGGAATGACCCTATGATTTCACTGGCGTAGGAACTCTGGGGTTAGGAAAGTCTCTCTCTTAATGCAACATCTTCTCAACAATTTAGAGTCTTCAAAAGGGGCCTAGAACATGGGGACAGAGGACAGGAGCTCACATTTACATCATACTTTAAGGTTTGCAAAGCACTTTATGTTTATCTCATTTAATCCTTATAACTACTTTGAGGGGCCATTCTGTCAAGGAGGGAGCTCAGCTCAGGACAGATGTCCATCTCCTCATTTCCCACCTGACTGAACTACTTTGAGACTTCTTTGACCTATTCTATCTATCCCTATTCTACAATTAAGTCTTAAAGAAGTTAAAGGACTTGCCCAGGACCACACAGTTGTTAGGTATCTGTGGCAGGATTTGAACTCAGGTCTTAGCTCCAAGTCCAACATCCAATCCACTGCTTCTTGTAGTTACCGTGTTGGTCCTACTATGTGCTTCCCTCAACTTGGGGGTATACTATGAAGAAATCTCTGAAAAGAAAAGTCATCCATGGGTATACTCAGATCAATCAAGTGATTGATGGATCTTACTCCCTCTACTGAAGTCCCCGATGACAAATCCTGCCCTAGACATGACCCAGCATCTGGATCAGGGGTCATGCCAGGGCAGTACAGGTGTTGACAAGTTTCTCCAAGCTGAAACTCCAATACTGCAAATTCAGTTTCAGTAGTAGATGGTGCCATTTACCTGGTGAGGGCTAGCCCAGCTGATGGCGAGCCACCAGCACTTGAGGGTTGGTTGGTTTCTAGTTGGAGTGACTCACAGAGATCTTAGGCTAAGGTGTGGACTAAGCATGATTAGTGTCAGAAAATGGACTCCCAACATGGAAGAATCTGCAGTCTTTTTGATATACCCATAAGATTATAGAATACACAAACGCATACACATATAAATGCATAATGTATATGCTCATGTACCTAGATATGTATATATAGGCTCAAATACATGTATATATGGGCTCATATATATGCTCAGAGGCAGCTGGTGGTGCAGTGAATAGAACCCTGGGCCTGGAATCAGGAAGACCTGAGTTCAAATCCAGCCTTAGACACTTGCTATCTGTGTGACCCTGAGCAAGTCATTTAACCTCTGTTTTCCTCAATGGTAAAATGGGGATAATAATTGCACCTGCCTCCCAGGGCTGTTATGAGGATTAAATGAAATAATATTTTTAAAGCACTTAATAGAGTATCTAGCACATAGTAGGTGCTATATAAGTGCTTATTCCTTCCCTCTCTCCCCATATGTAGTTATATATTTATGGGTGCAAATGTGTGTGCGTCTGTGTATCTGTGTCTGTATGTCTGTGAGTATGTGTGTGTGTATTCAATAAATAGGTCAATAAACATTCATTAAGGAGCTCTACTAATCACTGGGGGTAGAAATAGGAAAAAAGAAAGACAGTCTTTGTCTTCAATGAGTTTTCATTCTAATGGACAGACAGCACTCAAGAGGAAACCGGGAGGAGGAGGGAAGGACCTGATAGAGACATTGGGAGATCAGAGAAGTCTCAAAGTAGTTCAGCCAGGTGAGAAATGAGGAGATGGACATCTGTCCTGAGCTGAGCCCTCTCCTTAAATGGAGCCCCTTCTTTGGGACTTCCCCAACTTTTCTGCCATGCCCCTGGACTCTCATAATTGGGAAATCCAGAATCCTACAAAGGCTTGGTGCTCATATGTCATTTCCACCCTCTCGTCCCTCTGATTGGAGGCTAGAGCCATGAACTCCAAAGCCTCCATTCAAGGAAGGGCTCAGGACAAACAGCTCCTCATTTCATCTATAGTACATGTATATAAGTATAGTATAAAATATTTATATAGCATATAAACATATGCATGTGTACACATGTACATATACATATAAAAATTCACATATATTTGATACATCTATTTCTGTTTCTTTATCTATACATATTTATATATGTATTCATATGTATATGAAATAAGGTATGTGTATGAGTGTGTGTGTGTGTGTATGTGTGTCTGTGTGTGTGTGAGAGATAATGCGGTTGATGTGGGGGTGGTGTGCAAGGGAGCTCAGAAGACACACGGACCAAGCTTCTTTCACAAGTGAGGTGGTGAAGCTCTTCCAGGCTAAGCACATTGCCAAGGTCATGCCTATAGTGGTAGAGCTCAAAATTGACCTCAAGTCTTCCTGACTTTCATTGAAGTTCTGCTCTGTACGTTCTCCTCATGTTAATTTCTGAGCCTCCATTTTATCATGAGTAAAATGGGCATATCAATGTTTGCTCCTGATGATACCCTTTTGGGGGAAAGCACTTAGAAAACTTGACCAAGGGCTGTCTTTTGCCTTTTTGTAACCCCAGCACATTGCACAGTGCCTGACACATAGTAGGCACTTAATAAATGTTGATTGATTGATTGACTTAGAATCTAAGGAATAGAAATCTAAGGAATAGTTTCATCATCTGCAACACTGGAGGTATTTTATGCCCAGTCAGCCTGGTTTCTGTTCTGAATTCAGTATTTTAAAGGTACTCTGAAATTAAATTCACTAGGTAGGGCAAGAAATGAGCCCATTATTTTCATTACATTTTTAAAATGTTCATTTAAATAAATGGATTATAAAATGCACTGCATGCCCTGAAACTGGAGAATAGAGAAAAAAAAAATCTGTCGAATTAGCCATTTCATTTCAGAGTACCCTGGAAACTCACATAAATAGATGTATCCATCTATTATAATTTTGGCAGTGGGTCCTCCCCTACTAAGAAAGAAGACCACTCACCAGGTCTGCTTTCTCTTGAAATAAGTCATAATTCACCTGAGGCATACAACAGTCCAAAACATAGCCATAATTCTGGTGCAGTTTTATTTCTTACCACATCTTCTCCTTTAATTCAGTGAATCTAAGTAGGTGTTGAGTTTCTACAATGTGCTATGTGCCAGATATACAAAGGTGTAATCAGAACAGTCCCTCCCTTCATAGAGCTTATGTTCGAGCCCCAGGGAGGGGGAGGGGTAGCCCTGTGTCCTCCCCTCCCTCACCTCTGGTGGCCCATTGGATGCCAGCTCTGACTGGTCCCACTTCCACCACACCTCTCACTTCCTCTGATCTCAGAAGCTGAGCAGTGTCCGGCTTGGTGAATCCTTCTTAAAAGAGAGTGGGCTTGGTCATTTTACTCATGATAAAATGGAGGCTCAGAAAGTAACATGAGGAGAACACACAGAGCAGAACTTCAGTGAAAGTCAGGAAGACTTGAGGTCAATTTTGAGCTCTACCACTATAGGCATGACCTTGGCAATGTGCTTAGCCTGGAAAAGCTTCACCACCTCACTTGTGAAAGAAGCTTGGTCCGTGTGTCTTCTGAGCTCCCTTGCACACCACCCCCACCTCAACCTCATTATCTCTCTCTCTCTCTCTCTCTCTCTCTCTCTCTCTCTCTCACACACACACACACACACACACACACACACTGTGTGTGTGTGTGTGTGTGTTTGTGTGTGTCTGGGTCTGAGTTGGGAAGGAGGGCAGGAGGAGGTGCAGGGCTGATGGACTCAAAGGCATAAAAAAAGACTGTTTGGCATTCGTGGCCATTTTGGTTTGGGTGCTTCACAAAATGCTTTGCATCTGGATGAGTTCAGCTCATGTGGAAGTCACTTGTATGTGTGCCTTAGTTCTTTGGCCAGAAATGGATTAAATAATCCCTCTGCCCAATTTCACAGTGACATTGTGTGACTATACTACTGCAGAATTGTTCAGAGGGCTCAATTAACTATGAGATAGATAAATACGTACATACATACATACATAGACAGATGGACAGACACAGGTACACACATATATACATATGTGTATACACATATGTGTGTATACATGCATGTATACATATGGTATATATATATATATATATATATATAGAAGTACAAGCTACTGTTATTGTAGGATTAATGAATCTCAGAATTGAAAAGACCTTTCATAAGGACCATCAAGTTGTCCCCTTGCCTAAACAAGAATTCTTCCTCTGTCATGCCCATTGAATGGTTGTCCAACTTCTTCTTAAAGACCTTCCTTGGGAATGTCTTATGTAATTGCACATGAGTAACCTACGCTGATTGCTTACTGTCTCAGGGAGGGGGAGGGAGAAGGGATCGAATTTGGAACTCCAAAAAAAGTTAAAATTAAAAAAAAAAACCTTCCTCAGTAGAGAGGGACCTACGACTTCTATTTCTCTAAGCATTCCACTCCACTTGGGAAAACTCTCATCGTTAGGCCAGTTTTCCCCCAACATTAACCCTAAATTGTCTGGTTTACAGCTCTGGAGAAAATTGTCCCTAGTCCTGACTCTCCCGAGGGGCCAAGTTCTCTCTATTGGGCATCCCTTCATTTCTTTGGAGGCAGCTCTCATGTTTCCGAGTCTTTTCTCCTCCAGGTGAAACAGCCTCGGTTCCTGTTACTCATCCTCCCTTGGCCAAGCTCTTTTGAGTCCCTTGGCAGAGACTCGGGGCCCGTGGCCCTTCTGGCAGACTTTCGTGTGGACTTTCTCCAGTTTAGCAGTGTCCTTCTAAAGCTCTGCTGCCCCGGACCTAACAAGCCTTCAGAGGAGGTCCGGGCAGGGCAGAGCCCGAAGGGACTGGCATCTCCTATTCCTTGGAGCTACACCTCCCAGCACAGCCCAAGATCACCGTAGTACACATCAAACTCCCATTGAGTTGCAGTCTTTTGAAAGAGCCAGATATTCTTTCAAACTGCTGTCCAACCATGCCTCACCATCTTGTATTTGTGAAATCTATTTTTGAACTCCACTGTGTTTGCATTTATCCTTTCTGAATTTCAGTTTACTAGATTCAACTGAATACAATGAATTTTATACTATTGCACTCAGCCCAGTTCAACCTATAGCTAAATCCCAAAGATCCCCCTCGATAAGACAGATAAGAAGTAGCCAGTCAAAGCCAACAAAGTATAATGGAAAGAACAGCAAGGATGGAGTCAGAAAGTCTTTGGTTCAAATCTTATCTCTGATACTTGCTGGTTAAGATCATTAGCAAAGCATTTGCGTAGGTGTGACTCAAACAACTGCCCTGTAACTTCTAGTGAGTCATAGATGGTATGAGATATGTAGTGAGGGAAGGGTTCTCTCTCCAGGAGTTCCCACACTGGTGAAATCACAAATACTCTTATCATTTACATATTATAAGACCAGACTCCTTTTGGAGCCAAAAGACTTAACTCAGTTTCTAAAGGGTCATAGTAGATAAGAGGATCATTGATTTGTAGCTGAACAGGACTTCAGAGGTCAGGTTTTCCAGTCTGCTTATTTTACAAATGAGGTTAAGTGACTTTCTTAAGGTCACCCAGGTAGTAAGTCTCAGAGACAAGATTTGAACCTAGCTCTGTAAATCATTTACTAGGAAATTTTGATATGACATAGATTGTTGTGCTTATAAATTGACTCTGAAGAGCATTGTACTGGGCTAGATGCTGTAGGGGATAACAAATATGGGGGTCACACAGTCGTTCTCCAAGAGCCGATAGTCTAGTGTGGGGGTACACATATAAAATGGTAGCTCTTTGGATGATTCAGCGGTGTTACTTTTTGGAATGGTGATTGTTCACACAAAGTCAGTGTTTCATTGCCTTAGGCCAATTCTGTGTGGTGGAAAGAGGGAGGGAGGGAGGGAAGAAGAAAAGAAGGAAGGAGGTAGGGGAAAAGTAGGGAAGGGGAAAAGGAAAGAAAGAGGGAGGGAAGAAAGGAAGGAAGGAGGGGGAGGAAGAAATGAAGGAAATAAAGAGCATCCATTAAGATTGACACTACACTTAACACTGTTTCAAGTATTAATTATACAAATGCAAGTAAGCAGAATTGCCTCTGCCTTCAAGTAGCTTACATTCTATTAGAGAAAGCAACACTTACGAATCATGGACGTTATCGATCAATCAACAAGCCCCTGTTAAGCCCCCTCTTGTGCCTGGTGCTGTGCTGCAAAGAGACATAAAGTAAGCCAGTAGTTGCCCTCTGAGAGCTTCCATTCCAGTGGTGTGTGGGAGGGGTACCAGAGGTCATTTTGTTACAGAGAATCCTTTGAACCCAAACTCTGCCACTAAATTGCCTTAAATCAAATCACTTCCTTGCACTGGGTCTCAATTCCTTCCTCCCACAAATCCAAGCTGCCCTATTCTTGGAATAGAACTGGCCACCCAGGGAGTCCATGATACCCCACACACTGAAGATCTGCACACAAACACTGGATGACCAGGGGTTGGGAAGGTTGTGAGGAGGATTCTTTTCAAGAACTCCGTGGTGCAGTGGACAGAATGCTGGGGTGCCTCAGTGCCAATCCCACCTGAGATGCTTGCTAGCAGTGTGACCCTGGGTAAGTCACTTAGTCTCTCTCAGCCTCAGTTTCTTCTCTGAAGTCCCTCCTAGCTCTAACTGTCTCTGATCCATCCACTGGAATAACCCATGAGACTTGTTCTTTCCCTTCCCCCTCCCCAGCAGCTGTGGCAGCAGATGTGGGCAGCACGTGGTCAATGTGCTGCATTTTCTGTGGCATCTCTGCTCCTGGGACTTAATCTTCTCCATTTTCTCTTTCCCAAAAGAAAAAACTCATGGTTAGGTTCTGGTCTCCCAATAAAGGATGAGGCAGGACCTGTGGTGGATGATCCTTCATCATGTAATAGAATAAGAGGACATTGCACCAGGAAAGGCCTCCTAGCTCAAGCCCAGTCCACTTTCGCCTTAAAGCACTCGAACTTTAAGCCAAAGTACATATTTCCCTCTTACTGAATAATCCAGATAACTCCCACATTTTTTTTTCCTTCCATGCATAGAAAGATCTAAATTCACTTTAGAAGAAAAGCCGTATCATCCAAGTCATAGGACACAGAAGGCCAGAGCTGAGACGAGCCCTGGAACGTGGGAGAGAGAATATCAGAGCTAAGAGAGGTATTCTAATACACAGTTGAGAGTGTTTGAGCTAGAAGGAATATTGGAATGTGGAATGCCTGGTCTGTAAGGAACCTTAGAACATTGAGCCTAAAGAGCTTAGGACCCACAGTGAGGAAGGTCAGAGCCAGGGTTCCTCTGGTCCATCTTAACGTGGAAGGTTGTGTAACTTTCTTATTATAACCCCCTTGGCTTTTTAAAGGGTGATTTAATAAGATTCTAAGCCCAATTGTCAAGGCAGGGTGTAGCAGAAAGACCATTGACTGTAGAGCCTGAAATCTTACCCCTAAACCCTGACACTATCTCTTAATAACTTGAGTTCTTCCCCATTGTGTAAAATATGAGCAGTCGAAATGAGAGGGGATGGCCAAGCCAAAGGGAACAGTTAGGAAATAGACACATAGAGCTAGAAGGGGCCTAAGATTGTTTACCTCAGACTTCTCATTTCAAGGATGTGGAGAGTGTGGGTGACAGACCTTCCTTGGGTGGTACAAGGTTAAGGCATCAGTCGCTTTCCCTTTTCCCTCTGAGTTTCAGATTTCTTGTCTTTAAGCAGGGGTAGCAATATTTGTACTACCTACCCCATAAATCAGTAGAAGGATTAAGTCAGAAAATTTCTGTAAAAATAATTTAGAATCTAACGACTTGCCTTTTCAACTTCTACCCATTGTTTCTGCTTCTTTAGTCTGGGACCAAGAAAGAAGGAAAAAAATAAGCATTTATTAAGCATTTCCTCTTTGCCAGACACCATGCTAAGTTCAGGGAATATAAAAATAAACAAAGAGAAAGACACTGCCTGCTCTCAAGGAACTTACGTTCTTAAATGGGAAGACAATACACAAAAAGGAACGTTTTTGTGAGAGGGGCAGAATGGGAGGAGCAGGTGAGAAGGAAGGTGCCCAGCAAAGGTACCATTACCTCATTAGACTGTGACCTCTTGGAGGGCAGAGGCTGATTTTTGCCCCTTTTTCATCTCTCCAGCACTTGACATATTACTGGGGGCTTAATAAGAATTTGACTTGAATAGTAATTAGCTAACAAAAGGAAGATTTCCTGGCACAGTTGTTACAGAAACATCCTCTCAAACCAGGAGTCTACTCTCCTTCACAAAAATGGTTCCTGGGTAGAGTGGTGGTTGAAGATGCAACGTCTTATGGGAAGAAGAGGAAAGAGGTCAAAGTCAATGGATCAAAGAATGCATGTAGGGGAATAAAGGATTAGAGAATTGTAAACTTAAGTAGGGACCAGGTTATAAAGAGTTTTTAAAAGCCACAGGACTTTATATTTGCTCATTGAAGTAATGGTGAATCACTGAAGTTTATTGTAAAGGAGGGTGACGTTGTCAGACCAAAACATCACTGCGTTAGCTTGGGGCAGAGAAACCAACCAATAGGTTGTCTTTTGGCAGATTGCAATTGGGAAACACACCAGCTGAAAGCTCTGAGTGCCCTTCCTAGAAACCCTAACCTTTCATGGTGACTCCTAGAACCCTGAGGAGAAACCTAACCGGCCATCTTCTGGGGACTGGACCTGAGCATTCTGGTAGAACTGATGAAGTAGTCCCAGAGGGAGTGCCACATCAAGATGGTTTGTGAAGAAAACAGAACGAGAAAAACAATATACTCAAGGAATTCAATAATGCAAATGCAAAGAATAATTACCGAGTTTGATCAGAAAGAGATATGAGGATGTGTCTCTCCTTCTTTCTTTACAGAAGTAGGGGATATAGGTGTGGATTGCCTACTGTATTGGTTAGTTTTCCTTAACTCCATTTGTTTCTATGTATTTTTTATTCTTTGTTATAAGGAATGACTCTGGGTAGGAGAGGCAGAGAGATATTTTGGGAAATGAAGATGATTTTTTTAAAGGCATCAACAAAAAAAAATTCAAAGAAAGAAAGCTAGGACATCCTCCTCATCTATTGTTTCATTCCCTTTCCCATTCTGCATGACCTTTTAGACATCGTTGACAGTGGCTTAGCACTGCCAGCTATTGTTGTATCCCGGGGATTATCATTGTTATCATCATTATTTTTATCATTGAATACTATGACGAATCAAGGACCTGGGGTTTCATCAAGATGGGAACTCTCTTGGCCAACACAAAATGCAATCCATCTATTACTTATGACCCATGGTAACACATCTAGGAACCAGAGGCCACAGGATCGTGAGAATACAGAAGCATAGATGTAGAGCTAGAGGAGATCTGAGAGGCCATCTCGTCCAACCTTCTCTGCCCTTCCTTTATCAATCTTACTTACAGAGTTTATCAATCAATCAAATTTACAGTTTATTAATTAATTAATATTAATCAATCAAACTTACAGAGTTTATATGACTTGCCCAAATCACATGAATAGTGTAAGAGGTTGGATCTGAACCCAGGTCCTCTGAGTACAGGGGAAAGAAGATGGATTGAAAGACATCAGCTTGAATTCTAACTGTGTGACTTTGGACAAGTCACTAACCCTCTCTGATCCTTAGGGTTCTCATTTGCAAAATGAAGGGATTAGATGGAATGATTTCCAGGACCCTGCCAGCTCTGAATCTGTGATAAACTGTTTGAGGAAGGATTTGATTATGTCCCAATCCAGCTCTTCTATCCATTCTGGCACACTTTCACTGCTGCTGATGGTATTGATATAAAAGTGTTAATATCATTAACAAAACACTAATGAGACTTTACATGGGGATGAAAAAAAATTCAGGTGACACTGTGCCCGCAAACCCACTTCCAAAGCCACGTTTTGCCTTCATTTAATCAATAAAACATTGCAAACACAATCTTAGATTTTGAATTGGAGTAGACTTAGCATTCGTCCAGCTCAGCTACTTATTTTCCATAGAGGGAAACTGAGTCCCAGAGAGAGGAAGGGATGTGTTAAGGTTGCAATAGTACAAGCCACAAAGTCAGGATTTGAACCCAGTCCTCAGACTTCAAATCCCCCTTCCACCATCCCACCCTCCCTGTGAGCAGATCATCTGGAGTCAGTTTTAGTCATTGATTTACTAGTCGGAGTGCAGCCAAACACACGCTTACTTTTATAGAGTTTTTAAATAGAAGTTATTTTCCCAGCATGGGGTCTTCATGCTATCAGAACTGTTACCTTTATCTGACCTGCAGATGCCCACTCAGAGACCCTTACCCAGAATAAGGTCCCTCGAGTTCACACCCACATAGAAGGAGTCAGAACAACCCTAATGGTAAAGGAATATCGACTTCAAAAGCCTCGTCATTGAGAAAGGGACCCCACGGCCAGAAGCAGACATTGGGTCAGAGGAGAAGAAGCCCGTGATTGTCTGGGTCATCGTTTTCTACAGCGTGAAAGAAATGGGGGCCATCAGTCAATCAGCATCTCTGATTTTTTTCCATTTCTGTCAAGTGTCTTACCAGCCTTAAAGTATCAGAATGAGAACCATCACTGAGCAGATGGCCCGAAGGTCCTCGTTTATTTCCTGAAGCAAACAAACAAAAGACCCAGCATCTCCTGTGGTTGCACAGAAGCACACATGTGCACACACGTGCACATTTACACACACAAGACCAAGAGGACCGTCTGTGTTGGCCTTCAGATGGGAAGCCAAACCTTTAAAGAGGAATGCAAGTTCTGACTTATGAACGAGGCAGGCCACACGACATGGTGGGAAGGACAAGAGTCCTGAATCCAGGAGGTCTGGGGGTGAATCCCAGCTCTGCTACCCTGAGCAAGTCCCTTTCCTTCCTGATGCTATTTTATGAAGAGGGTACGACCGTGGTGCAAAGCCCTGAATCCCGGACATGTGAGGATTGTGGAAGAAAATGTTTCTATTTAACCCAGAAAAGAGCAGACTTGAAAGGAGCATGGTTGATAACTGTTTGGGGTCTTTTTAAATAAATTCTGTTGCTATACATTTTAACATCATTAAAGATTTCCTGAAGTAACCTCCCACCTTCCCCTCCTAGAGAGCCATTTTATATAACAAACAATATTTTTAAAGAAAAAAAAAGAGGAAGAAAAGGGGGAGACAGCAGTACAAACTGATCAATATATCCAAAAACCTGAAAATAATGGAATGCACCACACCTGTGGACCTCTCCCATCTGCAAAAGACGGGGACGATCTTGTCATTTCTTTTCTTTGGGGTTATAAAGAAGATCCCTTGTATTGATATCTTCTTTACATCAGGAGAGTTTCTCCAAGCATCCCTCCCCTATCCCTGCTCAGAGGACCATTTCATATTTTTAAAAAGTTAAAGAGGACAAAAAAAGAGAAAGAAGAGAAACAAATCAGGAAAAACTGATTAACACATTGAAATAGCCTGAAATAAATGCCCCACAGCACGCTCCCCTCTGCGAGGGAGTGGGTGCCGAGGATGGCTCTCACCTCTTCTCTGGGGCCGTGCTCATTCTCGAGAATTTTGATTTCTTTCACGTGTGGTTATTCTTTCCGTTCCCAGGCCTAGGGAGTGCGTCTGTTGTTGTCTTGTCTCTGCTGACTTCATTCTCCATCAGATTGTATAAATCTTTCAGTGACTCTCAGTATTCACCACATCTATCATTCATTACAGCACAGGAATATTCCGTTACATCCGTGTGCCACACTTTGTTTGGCCAGGCTCCAATCGAGGGGGGTCTACTTTGTTTCCAATTATTTGCTTCCACAAAAAGTGCTGGTATGAATATTTTGGTGTATATTGGGACTTTCTTCCTATTAGTGGCCTGCTTTGGTGGGGTGAGAAGGGGGTACCTAGCAAGTGGAATCTGGTCAAAGTTACCTTATTTGCCCAACTCCAGTAGTTTTCCAAGTTGGTTGTACAGATTCCCAGCTCCACTAACAGTGCACCAGTGTGTCTATAGTAGCTGTTTTCAAATATTTGAAGAGCTGACATATAGCATAAAATATTAGACTTGTTCTATGACTCTCCTCTACCCCATCTCCCAACTCCCACACAGTAAGGCATTTCCTTATGGGATAGCACTAAATGTCAGAATAGCCCTTTGGAATGTTCCATCCTATAACTGCCACCTACTGCTTTCTATCCTTCCCTCCCCTCTGTTAGGGGAGCCCTTCAAACACTTTAACACAGCTGTCATATACTCTGAGTCTTCTCTGGGACCAACATTCCAAGTTCCTTCAACTGATCCTTATGAGAGTCCTTCAACAAGAAATTACCAAGTGCTCACCGTGTGCCAGGCACTGTGCTGAAGCTCCAGGGTTACAAAGAAAGGCAAAAGCCAGTCCCTTCGTGCAGGGAGCTGACCGTGCAATGGGGGAGACAATGTGTAAACAAGGCACGGACCAGGTAAATTGGAGATAATGAGGGGAGAGATGGCGTGATCTCAAAGTCCTTTATGACTTCTGTCAACCTCTTCTCATCCTTCTCTCTCCCTCTGCCCCTGCCCCCCAGTACCCCCTGGTCTTTTTTTCTCCATGCTAAGCATCTTCAGTCCCATCTAGAGACACAGCCTATAATCTGCTTCTGGTTTCCTTCCTCTGGACGTGTTTCAGTTTATTTGTGTCTTCCCTAAAGTGCAATGTCCACAACTAATTGTGACTATCTAGATGGGGCAGCAACACGTTCACCCTGTGGGTTCTAGACATTAGACTTTCATCAAGCAAGGTTCTTGCTTGCTTCTTTCATCAAGCAAGGTTCTTGCTTGCTTCTTTCATCAAGCAAGGTTCAAAAGGGCATGGACCATCCAATTTTAGATGGCGGAGGGTCTGGCCCTTAGGACAAAGAACAGAAGTTCAGAAGGGACTAGAAACAATTGAACAGGGACGTGGAGTCCTACATGACCCTTTTGTTTTATAGAAATAGAAACTGAGACTCACAGACATGAAGCCACTTGCCCAGCATGTCAGAGAATGTCAGAACTGGAAGAAACCTTAGAGCATAGAAAATAGCATCATCTACTTAGAGCTTGAAGCAGCGTGTGAGATTTCCTGGCCCAGCCCTGTCCTTTTAAAGAAGAAATTGGGGGCCAGGAGGATGAAGTCACTTGCCCAAGGTCAAAGAAAGCAGCAGAGTTTGTGAGGCCTGGAAGGGATCACAGATAGTAGAAGATGTTCAAGAGGCATTTTAAAACAAAGAACAGAATATCAGAGCTGGGAAAGAGCTCATCGATCTATAACTAATAAGTATGTTTTAACTGCAATAGTTAGGGATGTGCTGAGCCCTGGACTAGGTTCTGGAGATAAAATTATTTTTAAAAGTAAATACTCTCAGGGCAGCTAGGTGGCACAATGGTTAGAGCACCAGCCCTGGAAGTCAGGAGGACTTGAGTTCAAATCTAGCATCAGCCACTTACCAGCTGTGTGACCCTGGACAAGTCACTTAACCCCGATTGCCTCAAAAATAAAAATAATAAAAGTAAATAATCTCTACTCTGAAGGAATTTATATTCTATCAAGGAAAAGGGATTTGTGCATATGTACTATATACAGAAGCAATATATACAGAGTAAATACAATGGAGGTACGAGGTAGTTTGGGAGGGAGGGTACTGGGAGTGGGGTAGGGCAGGAGCTTCATGTACAAGTTGGTGACTGAGTCTTGGAAGAAGAGAAAGGTTGTCTGAGGCAGAAATGGGGAAGGAATACTTTCCAGGCAGGGACAGGCGGAGAAGCCAGAAAGACATGGAAAAAGGAGATGGAGCAACCTTCGTGAAGGACAGAAACAGAAGGCCAGAGCGACTGGACCAGAGAGTACAAGGTAGCCAGGTGGTGCAGTGGATAGAGAGCTGAGTCTAAGAGTCAGGAAGGTGTGAGCTCAAGCCTGGTCTCAGACACTTACTGGTCAAGTGACTTTGGGAAGGTCACTTAATCTCTGTCTACCTCAGTTTCCTCATCTGGAAAAGGGGAATAACTATAGCACCTACCTCCCAGTCCTTTTATGAGGATCAAATGAGATAATAATAGTAAGTACTTGGCACATACTAAGCTCCACATAAATGTGAGCTATTATTATTAATACTGAAATGGCAGGGGGTTATGCTAAGTGAGACTGGAGAGATAGGGTGGGATCAGACTGCCAAGTCCTTTAAAAGCTAAACCAAGGGCTTTCTGTTTCATCCTAGAGGTCACTGGCATTGATGGAGTAATGACATGGTCAGACCTGAATTCCAGGAAAATCACTTTGGAAGTTGCATGGAGATTGGATCCGAGATGGAAGAGGCTTGGGGCAGGGAGGCCGTTTGGAAGACTGCTTCAATCATCCAGGTGAAAGATGATGACAGCCGGCCTCAGGGCAATGCCTGTGTGAGCGGAGGGAGGGGATGTACACTGTGACAGTGGGGCAGAGGAGGTGCTTAATAAATGTTGACTGAATGAAAGTAGCAACAGAAAGATCAGGTGACTGGAAATGTGGGTTGGAATGTGAGACTAGAAGATGTGTCTGTCTCTGACAGACATGTCAGAGATGGGAAGGCCCTTGGATGTGAAAGCAGAATGTGAGAAATTACAGCGACCTCAAAAGTAAAACCACCTGATTTTCCACAGGAGGAAACTGAAGTCCAGAGTCGAGTTCTTTGCTCAAGGTGGCTCGGATCAGAACAGACCGAGGCAGGAACAGCCTGGAACCTTGAGGTTTAGGTCTTGGAGAACCTAAACCCCCAGAAGCTTTGCAAACTCTTTAAGCAGGGTGCTGGGTCAATGCAGCTGAGCAGGCGCCCGGCCCTTCTCCTTTCCTGCCACGGTGTCTACAGCTGATTCTGAAAATCACCCCTCCCACCAAAAGAGGTGGACCCACTGCCTAAGCCGGGAGAGGAAGAAGACCCCCTGGGAAACACGCCTGCCGTCCTGACACGTGTTCGCGTGCACAGATCAGCTGAGCAACTGTTTTATGTGGTTGTTAAAATGAGGCAAGAGCCCCCAGGCTACGGCTCTCCATCTGTTTGGACCCCACCAACCACGTGGCTCCCAGAGAGCCCGCCTCCACTGTGAGCAAACAAAAAGAAACATCCTTCCTGCGCCAGGAAGACCAGGCCCGGCTGCTGTCCCTTCTGCCTGCCGGTGACCCTGGGTAGGTCACTTCAACCCCGAGTGCCTCTGTCCCATCAGCTGTGATATCCTTCACTCTCAGCCGGAGGCTGTGGGTCAAGGGGGTGGCATGGCTGAAGAGCCAAGGGGGCAGCCTGGCTTCAGTGCCTGGGTGCAAGCCCCAACCTGGCACGATCTCGGGAGAGTCCCCACGTCACTGGTTCCTTCTCGGGGATGTTGATGGGGGCCGACTGGCTGGCGTCTGAGCTCCCTTCTGGTTCTAGGTCTTACATAAGCCTCACTTAATATTTTTTTTTATTAATTTATTTTGATTTATCAACAATCACTTCCATATGCTTTGGAGTTTAAAATTTTTCTCCCCTTTCCTCCCCACCACCCTCCCCAAGACGGCGCACAATCTGAGATAGGCTGTACGTATACATTCCTATTAAACATATTTTCACATTAGTGATGTTGTAAGTAAGAAGTAGAACCAATAGGAGGAACCACCAGAAAGAGGAAACAAAACTCAACAGAAGAGAAAAAAAAAAGCAAATAGTATGCTTTGATCTGCATTCAAACTCCATAGTTCTTTCTGTGGATGTGGATGGCATTTTCCATCACGAGGCCTCTGGAGATGTCTCAGATCCTTGTATTGCTGGGAAGGATTAAGTTTATCACCCTCAGTCACCTCACACGTGGCTGTTACTGTGCACAACGTTTTCTTGGTTCTGCCCACTTCACTCAGCATCAGTCCATACAAGTCTTCCCAGGTTTTTTCTGAAGTCAGCCTGCTCCTCATTTCTTATAGCACAATAGTATTCCATCACATTCATATACCACAACTTGCTCAGCCATTCCCCAATGGATGGGCATCCTCTCATTTTCCAGTTCTCTAAGCCCCATATAATCTTGTTGAATCTTATACAATCCTTAAGATTCTAGGGTTATAGAGGATATTGGTGGCTCTTGCTGCATGGAGTGCCCGAGTTCAAATTCAGCCTCAGACACTTACTTAGCTCGGGGACCCTGGGCAGCCTCCTCTGTAAGAGGAGGCTGATATAGCACCTACCACACAGGGTTAATGTGGGGATCAAAAGAGTGCATATGTAAAATGCTTTGCAAATCTTAAAGTGCTATGGAAATGTTATAATAATAATAATTACTATTATTGTTGCTGTTGTTGTTGTTATTTCAGAAAACCTGTGTGACTTTAGGCAAGTTCATCGCCCTCTCTGAGTCTCAGTTTTCTCCTCCATCAAATGAAACGGTTGATCTAAGGTACTGTACTGCTTGAAATCTATGATTCCATGAACTTTCTGGGGCTCGGTTTTCTAGTCTGTAAAATGGTCCCGTCCAGCTCTGAATCAATGAACCGAAGAGCCTGCGGCATCTTTGGGCCTCAGTTTCCTCCTCTGTAAAGTGAGAGGGTGGCCTAAAATGATCTCTAAGCCTATTTGAGCTTAACGAGGATTATGCTTAGGACTGCTCAGGAGTGTGGCCGGAGCTGAGGTCAAGTTGACCTGGACCTGGGGCTTGGAACCCCATCTGCAGGTCACAGGCAGCTCAGCTTGCCCAGCCGGCAGGGAGGCTGAGATCCCCACTGGGATCCATTTACACCCTCATTCACGCCGCACAAAAGAATGCCGGGATGACGTCAGCGCTAGCAACAGTGGGGAGGCCAGGAGCATTCCGAGGGGGGAGCTTGGAAACCTCCAAGGCCTGGCTTCGTCAGCTAAAGCCTGGCTACACCCCACATCCAGTGTAGGCTTGCTTCTGGGAAAGCCTTTGTCTGAAAAACAGGCTGGGAGAGGATGATGGAGCATGGAGCACTGGGGAAATGGGGGCGGGACCCCCGAGTGCAAAGAAATCCTGAACTCCCTCGGCCCTGGGAGTTCAGGCCTTGTTTTCCCCCCTGGCAGCCTAGGCAGCCCCCCACCCACCCACCACGTGGCTCGCTGCCTGGCCCTCCTACGTCCTGTTGCTGGGAGGTCTCTCTTTGCCCAGCGGATGAATTTTTCTTGAGCTCTTATCCATGCCCAGCCTGCCAAAACAGGAAGGAAAGGGACCACCACTGCCATCTGACAGCCGGGTCTGTGCGGACGTGGGACCCTGGGACTGTGCAGATTTAGAGCTACCTGAGACCTGGGGCATTATTCAATCTAACTCCTTCACTGACGGATGAGAAGACTGAGCCCCAAGGAGGAGGTCCAACTTGGTTGCACAGGTTGTAAGCAGAATCACAACATCCCAGAATTCCAGAGGAAGAGGGGACCCCAGTGGTCCTCTAGTCCCACCCATTTGGAGAGTCATATCTGAGATTCTGCCATGCCTGTGACTCATTTGCTTCTCCCCTCTGCCCCCAGCTTCTCCAGCCTCCTTCAGGGATCATCCAAAATCCCACCTTCTGCAGAATGCTTTTCCAGGTCCTCCTCAATCAGTGCCTTCTCTCTGGGATTACCTCCAGTATTGCCTGTCTATAACTTGCTTGCACATAAGTGTTTGCCTGTTGTCTACCCGCATTAGACCGTGAGCTCCTTTAGAAAAAGGGACTGTCTTTCACTTCTCTTTAAATCCCTAGCTCTGGGCACAGTGCCTGGCACACAGTATGTGTTTAATGAATGTTTGTTGACCGACTGATGGACCATGATGCTTCCCTGGAAAGATGACTGAAATTGAAAACAAGGATAGTAAAGATGTGAAATTCGGTGAGAGAATCCGAGAAGGATGGTTGTAAGGAGGATAAGAGAAAAGAGGATGATATTCAAAAAAGGGGGAGAAGAAAAAGTATGTGAAAGAGATAGACAAAGGAAAAAGGGATGATGGCAGATGTGTAAAAAGTTTCCAAAAGTTGGGATCCAGATGTGATGGCACCGTACAAGGGAGATACTTCCAGCAAGCCAAGGGTAGAGCACATGAAACAAAGATCTTGTATTTGAAAAGCAGGTCCGGTCTCTTCACCATCACTGCCTTTGACAGAGATCAATTACACCTGATGTGCTGTGGATATTAGCCAACGCCAGGTTAATGTGCAGAATAGCGGAAAGTTTTAGCTAATGTTTATCATAGACTAAAATGCAAGATTTGAATCATAAGCTTTAGAGCTTAGAAGAAACTCAGAACATAGAATATCACAACTGGAATGTCTTTTAAAATGTAGACTTTCACAGTGGGCAAATTCTTAAAAAAGAATCCCACCCAAACCTCTTATTACACAGCTAAGCAAACTGAGGCCCAGAAAGGGAAAACACTTTGCCTAAAGCCACGTAGGCAATTTGACTCCATACCCAGTGTTCTTTCTCCTGAATCACTTTCAATGGGATTTGAAAAGTTATACCATTAGTCACAAAATAAAAGGTATATTCACATATCAAATGGGTTCATTTGCCATGACCATTTGTTTGGACCTTGTGATAATGTTGGCCATTGTTACAATGTTGAACATTTGCCATAACATGAATGTCTGATTGTTATCTATGGTTTTCTGTCTCTACGTATAACCAATCCACAGAGGAGAAAAAAGAATATTAAATTATGAAGTGGATTTTGGTTACACTTCTGTTTTGAAGATGGATCTTTTGTGCTTTCTTGCCATACTTTAGAATTTGATTTCACGTTTCAGAATATGAATGTGCTGCCTGACCTTGGTTCTGTAGTATTCTGAGATGGTAAAACTTATGTATAGAATGGTTGGAACTCAAATGCATTTTCATTTTTTTCATGGCTACTAATGGGCTTACTTAAATCAAATAGTAAGCATCAAAAAGAGAACTATAAAAGTAACAGTAATTAATAAATTTTCTAATTCCTTTTCCCCCATGGAGCCCAAAGTTGAACTGATTCTCTTAGCTGAGACATAAAATTGGACACCCTGACTACATGCCAGAATGGCTCCAGACATCTTAGTGATCATTGATATTTCTTTAGGGCTTGAGGGTTTACAAAGCTCTTAGCAAATAGCTCAAGCAATCTTCACAACAAAATTATTAGGTAGGCAAATTGCATAGGTGCTATTATGATGACTTTACAGATGAGAGACTGAGATCTCATAATGTGACTATGGTCACATAGCTAGTGAGTGTCCAAGGAAAGATGTGAACCCTGGTCTTTCTTTGTTGAATTCACCAAGCATTCATTAAATGCATTGAGAATGCAAGGGGCATAGAGTGGAAATAACCTGTCCTCAAGTAGCTCAAGTTCTACTTGGGGACACAGAATGTATCCAAATAAACACAATGGAGAGACAGACAGACACAGACACAGACACAGACACAGACACAGACACAGACAGACACAGAGAGACAGAGAGATGGGAGGGAAAAGGAAGAGAGGTGACAGGAAGGGAAAGGAAGAGAGGGAATGGGAGAGGAGGAGAGGGGAGGAAAGACTGAAAACTGTTCATTTTATCCTAGGGGCATTGACACCATAGGGTGTCATTGAAGTTTTAGGTGAGGGAAGGGGCCATGGACATAGTAAGATCTATATTTAAGGCAAAATATCATTTGGATCCTTGTATGGAAGATAGATTTGAGGGGGAGTCTGAGGCAGGAGAGCAATTAAGGAACTATTGCCTGGAGAGAGGTGACAAGGTCATAAACTAGAGTAGGGACTTCATTAATGGGGAGAAGGGGACAAGTGTGATCAATTTTGTGGAGCAAGAATCAACAAAATATGATCACTGATTGAAGATAGCATCTAGGTGGCTCTAGTCTTAGAATAAGGAAGAATTGAGTTAAAACCTGCTTCAGACACATATTTGCTAAACGAACCTGGAACAGTCATTTAGCCTCTATTTTCTCTGTAAATATGGGATTATAATAGTACCTACTTTGCAAGTTTATTATGAGGTTCAAATGATATAACATATGTAAAATGCTTTGAAAAATTTTAAATGTCATATAAATTCTAGGCTGTTATAATATTAACAATAACAATTATTATGTATAATATAATAAACATTTATTAAGCACCTACTATGAGCCAGGCACTGTGCTAAACACTGGGAATACAATTAAGAAAAAGAAAGATGGTGCTTGCTGTCAAGAAGCTTACAATCAAATGAGGGGAACAACACAAAAGGAGGCAGGAAAAGGGGGACACATGGGGGTACCCAGCCCCGGGGCATCTTGCTCTGCAAAGTAGAAGACACTAAGTTAAGTCCATTTGCTGCCCTCTAGAAAAGATGGCATTAGAACTGTGAGAGGGACAAAGTCAAGGTAAAAACCAGGGTGACTGGGAAGATGTACCATTAATCAAACTGAGTAAGCTTGGTGGAGGTCTGGCCTTGGGTAGGGAGATGGAAGATTTGTTTTGAATGTGTTGAGTTTGAAATGTCCATTGGACATCTGGTTGGGAATGTCCACAGGCAGTTCCTAATACAGGAAAATGATTAGGATTGTATACTTGGACTCATGAGCTATCTGCATAAGGACGGTAATTAATCCATTAGAACAGATGAGACAGCATGGAGAAAAGCTGACCCAGGGCAGATTGTTGGTGAATGCCAAAACTTAGAGGGTGGGAGGAGGGTCATGGTCCAATAAAGAATATTGAGAAGAATCAGTCAGACAATAGGGGGACAAATGATGAGAGAGAGATGCCCAGGAGGATAGAGATATGAGGTACATACCAGTACCCAAATCTCTAGGGAGGACAAGGAGGTTGAGGAGTGAGAAAAGGATTTTGGATTTAGTGGTAACCTGGGAGAAAGCTATTTCAGTCAAGTGGTGAGTTTGAAAACCAGACTGTGAGATTTTGAGGGAGGGAGAGGTGAAGAAACGGAGGCAGAGTGAAGATGACCCTTCTCATGAAGTTTGGCTACCAAATGAGGGAGGGACTTTTGAACAATGAGGGGAATGAAGGGGTGTTTGGAGGGGATAAGAACCAATGGATAAAAAGAGATTGAAGATGAGAGAAAGACATGTAATGATCCAGGGGTCCAGAGTTTGGTAACACCTCTCAGCACAAATAGGGGGTAGTGTGAATGGGAAGGGGGGTCCCAACACTTAGAATTTGCCTCACAATCCCTACATGTGACATATGAAGGAAAAGAAGCTCAGGAAATGTGTCATCTATTTTGAAAGGGAGTGACTAAGCAGAGGGAAAAAATGCGTATGGTAGAGATCAGTCACATTACTGCCGTGAAGGGTCTCAGATCCCCTGAGATGATGCCAGGTAGAGCGTGGTTATAAATATGAGCCTTCTAAGGCCATGGCCACTTCATGCTTGTCACTGTACAGCCTATGTCTGGCACAATGTCAGGCTCAAAGTGAGTCCTTGGTAAAGACTTCTTCAATCAAACTGAACCAGAATGATTAGGATGCTAGCTCCTTACTGATGTTTCTAATAACCCACAGCTTCCTTTCAAGCCCAGCTCAGGCAGGCCTCCTACCTGAGGCTTCTCTTCCTTCCTCCTGATTGTAAGTGATCTCTCCTTCTTGAAATAACTTAATTACTTTCCCCTACCTGATGTTTTCTTATGTGTACCTCTTTGTGGTTTTTTTTCTCCCGCAAAATATAAACTTCTTGAAGGCTACAGGGAAATTTGGTTCTTACCTCAGTATCCACAGCACACCAACCACTGCCAGGCCCAAAACAGACACTTTGTTGGATTGAACCCCACATAGTCCAATGCACCTTCTCGTTCACCTCATAAAGTCTTTCACTTCCTCTGAAGCCGAGCTCAGATGCCACCTCCTCCATGAGACCTTCCCTGTCTCCACCCCACCCTTCAATCATTAGAGTTCTCTCCCTCTTGACATGACTTTACATTCCTTTGTCTATCTACTGGTCTGAGTACAGGTTAAGTCTCCCAGTGGAAAAGAATCCCCTTGAAGGGAGGGGCTGTTTCCTTTTTGTCTTTGTATCTCCAGGACCTTGGACAGTGCCTTGCACAGTGCCTTGCACGGTTGAGACTGGCCCATGTTAATAATAAATGTTATTATTTTAATACTATATAAGATAATGAAGGTCTACCAAATTGTATTGAGTAGTCTCCTGTGGGCAGTAAGCAAGGGTCAGATCATAAATACAGTGGTTTCAGCTGCAGGATAGTATTTTCTCTTCAATGGCTTCTCTGCAGTTTTTCATCAAAGGCCTCATGCCATGCATCAGAGCAAAATGTGGAAAGGTGACCTTTCTCAGAAAAATATGTCTTGATGGATAGCGCTAGGTTAACCATCACGGTTGTGGTCCTTCCCCTCCCCCATACCTTTGACCACACCAGCATATGTCTGGGATGCCATCCCTGACCCCTATCTGTCAAATTCCTAAGGCTGCTTTAAGCCCAGCTCAAACGGTATCTCTTCGAGGAAGCTGTCCCTGATCAGCTTTAGTGGATAACAGCCTTCCCTCTCGAGGTTCACAGAACACTTTGTCTCTCCAATACACTAATCATGTATGATTTTATATCTGAATTATCCATGTTTCTGTCCCACCATCACCAACCCCCAGGTTATGAGCTTCTGGAGAAAAAGGACTCTGTCTAACCTCCCCCAGTTCTTAGTGTAGCTCTCTACACACAGTAGGCATTTCACATTGACTGGGATGAGTATCAGAGGACTTATATCATGAACATCATAGCATGAAAATTATCTCCTGGAGATCTAGTCCAGTGTTATCAAATGGAAACAGATTGGAAAACCACAAATTAACATGAGCTATGTTGTATTGTGTTTTTATTTTGTTAAGTATTACCCAATTGCATTTTCTTCTGGTTTGGATGGCAGTTGGGAGCATTGTAAGGGTAAACCCGGAGGTTGCCACCTCTGACCATTCAAGCCCACTTATTTCACAAATAAGAAAGCTAAGGTTCAAGGCATGTAAGGGGGTTACCCAAACACTAACTGGCATTTACATGAGGATTTCCACACCAATTATAGCATTTGATCTCATAATATGGAGTTTGCTTTCTTTGTGTTTTGTGTATCTCTCTATATTAGCATGCTTCCCCCCTCAGAATCTAAACTGCTTGAGGACAGGGATGATTTGGCTTTTATATTCATATGTGCAGTGCCTAGAATGTGACAGCCACTTAATAATAACAAACAAATAATTACTTGTTGATTCAGTTATTTAAAGAGATCCTATATCTATTGTTATCAATATTCTACAGGCAAAAAGTGGATAAATAATTTGTCCATGGTCACATAGGAAGCAAATTTTAGGGTCAGGATTTGAACTCAGGTCTCTCTGACTCAAAGGCCATATCCTGGGCCAGATTTGTGCCAGGGGTAAGAGGTAGAGCAGGGATTTGAATCTAACTCCTGTGACTCCACCCAGGGATGTTCCCAGTACACCATACTGTCCCATGTAATGAGATAACATAAATCTACCATGAAAGGCCCTCAAATGGTAGGGATGGACAAAAATCACAGAACTCTCTGGGAGGGACAGCAAGCCACGTGGCCTTTAGCAGATGGAGGACGAAATGGATCATCAAGGAATCCATTTTATTGAATGGATTTGTCTTTCTCTGAGCAAAGTAAAACATTTCTCCCCACAATACTGTCAGGTCTGATGAAAGTCCATCAGGAAAGGATGTCACTTTTCCTCAGTCCCTTTTTCCATGATGGATGGAATGCTGGGATAGGAATCCAAGGACCATCATGGTACAGTCCTTCATCCCATCAAACCAAGACTATGACAATAGTCTCCTGGTGGGTCCTTCTGCCTCAAGTCTCTCTCTATTACAGTTCATCCTCCAGTTGGCTGCCAAAATCATCTTCCTAAAATGCAGACCTTACCCTGACATCCCCTGTAGTCAATAAACTTCAAGGGCTCCCTATATCCTCCAGAATCAAATATGAAATCCTCTGCTTGACTTTTGAAGTCCTTTCTACCTGGGCTCTTCCTACCTCTCCAGTCTTCTCAAGCTTTGCTCTCCTTTGTCTTCTTTAGTTTCTATGACTCTGGCTTCCTTGCTATTTCTCAAATATTCCACTCATTTCCCAACTCCATACATTTCACTGGCTGCCTAGAATCCTCTCCCTTTTCTTCTCTGCCTCCTGGTTTCGCTGGATTCCTTCAAGTCTTTGCCAAAATCCTACCTTCTACGGGACGCCTTTCCCAATCCCCTTCAATGCCAATGCCTTCCATGATTTTGCCTCCAATGTGCCCTGCCTATAGCTTATTTATGTGTAAGTATTTATGTGTTCTCTCCTCTGTTAGATTGCAGGCTTCTTGAGGGCAGGAATTGTTTTACTTTTCTTCATTTCCCCAGACCTTAGCATGGTGCCTGGCACATAATAAGCACAGAATAAATGCTTGTTGACTTCATTCATTGGTCAGGGCTTCAATCGCAGCTCTTCCATATCAGTGTGTCATTAAAATCATTTAACCCATCTGGTCCTCAGTTTCATCCTTGTAAAATCAGAGGGGTAAACAAAATTATCGCAAAGGTCCTTTTTGTCTTCAAAATTCAATTAGTCTATGTGCCCATAACAGGAATGTCTAGCCCTTTTCATTTTCTCCAAAGAAAAGTGCCTTCTCAAACAAGACTTTGTCTTCCCTCAGATAAATGTGTTTCTTTTAAAATCTTATCAACTCACTTTACCTTCAGGATCATTACCTCAACTGCTCCTCTAAGATGTGACATTTTTTTCTGAATGTTCCAAAAATGCATCCCGCCGATCAGCTAAAAATATTGTAATTAGCAAGTATGCTTTGAATCACATAATAGCAAATGTCACTCCTCTGTAAGATAAGAGTGTTAATTATTAGAACTGAATTAACAGGAAGCCTGTCAAGGCAAGGACAAAGCCAACAGGTACCAGTTGGATGAGCACCTGTGATGTATTCAATCAAACCGGCCATTTTCACCCTGTTGAACAACTTGGTGGTCTTTATTTCTCTGATTGTAAATGTGACCCCAAAATATCTCCAAAATTAGGGAAGAAAACATTTTTTTCCACCTCTGATTCATGATCAACTGCTCAGTAATACTGGAACAAGGTTATCTTTCAAGCCAAGTTCAAGATGACTCAATAGCATAATATAATGGCCCCCCAATAAAAGCCAGTGCAACTTCAAGGTGCATCAAGAAAGGCAGTTTAGCTTTCAGGGATGAGGAAGCAACAGTCTCAAACACATATATGCTCTGGACAGAGCATATCTACAAGAGTATGTTTAGTTTGGGTCACCACAATTCAGGAAAAACATTTATAAGGATAAGAGAGCCAAATGGAAGCCAACCATTGATGAAGGATCTATGTTTCTGACATACAAGAAGCAGCTGACAGGATGGGAGATATTTAACTTGGAGAGAGAACAAAGCTTCAGAGAACATTGTATCTTTAGTCTTCAGGTATTAGCTATACCCTTTGAGTGTCTGGGCTTTCCCATAGAAGAGAGATGAGTTTGTTTTTGTTTATTTGCTTTGCTTTGTTGTTATTTGCTTGTTTTTCCACTTGACCACAGAGGAAGAACTAGAAAAAAGGGAGAGAAGATGTGAAAGGGCCAAATTTAGACTTGAAAGAAGATAAAACTTAATGACAAGTAGAGGCATCCCAAAATACAAAGGGTTTCCTTGGGAGATAGGAAATCACACACACACACACACACACACACACACACACACACACACACACAC
>NW_020950758.1:930475-1014572 GCF_900497805.2 Vombatus ursinus | reverse complement strand
CACACACACACACACACACACACACACACACACACACACACACACACATTGGAGGTCCTCAAGCAGAATTTGGGAGAACATTCATTGGGATTTTCTAGGGAAGATTCTTTGTCAGGGAGGGGTTAAAATAAATGGCTGCTAAACTCTTTTAAATCCTGCCATGCCTTTTCTGTTTCCCGTGGCCTTTCAAATACATCAACAGTGGCTTGGCAATCACATCTTCCAGTTTGTTCAGGAGGTGAGTAGTAATGTACTACAAGAGATGTAGTGCATCCAGACCAAGGGACTTGTACTCAGCAAGGGCAGTTAAAGGTTCTCTTCCTCTCTCCTTATTTATCTTGGATATCTTCTCTCTGTCAGTCATTTTTCCTCTATCATTGTTTTTCTTTGTGCCCTCACAATTTCATTCAAGAATCTTCTGTCTTTCCTGGGATGACCTCCCTGAAGCATTTTACTCCAAGAGATCTTCCCAATCTTTCCTTTAAAACTTAGAAATCTTCTTTCCCCACAAGTTAGGGAGCCTGGCAGAAGACTACCCAGTTGTCCTCTCCTTTTCTATCACAAATGATAAGATAGAATAATCATTTCCCCAACAGATTTCTTATTGGAGAGAAAGAGATGACAGGAGAGAGAGAGAGAGAGAGAGAGAGAGAGAGAGAGAGAGAGAGAGAGAAAGAGAGAGGAAGAAGAAGAAGAGAAAGAAGAAAGAAAAGAGAGGAGAAGAAAGGAGAAGAGAAAAGATTGGGGGAAGGAGAAAGAAAGATTGCTAATTATAATAATCATAAGTGAAAACAGGGATATAGTTTAATCCAAATATGTTTCTTTAAAGCAGAAATTCTTAAACTTTTTGTGTATGTGTTATGGAACCCATGGAATTTCCTCTGATGGAACCAAAGGACCCCTTCTCAGGGTAATGTTTTAAAATGCTTAAAATGCAATACATAAAATTACAGAGGATATCAATCATATTGAAAGGCAGATGTATTTTTCCCATCCAAGTTCATGGACCCCTTGAATTCTATCCACAGACCATGTGTTGTGAACCCCTGTGTTAAATAAGGATTGGAGCTTTTTACCACAAGCTTGAGAGAGTGACCCAGATAAACCACATGGTGCCTCATCCTGACTGATGTAACCAAGGAGAGACTAGATAGGAAGAATTTGAGCCAGAGGGCCCTAAGACATCATCTGGTCCAGCCTGGTATTTTTGAAGATGTGAAAACTGAGGCCTAAAGAGTTTATGACTTGTCCAGTGCCTTGTGCTTAAATGCTTAGTGAATTCCATTTTGAGCTGAATTGCATTGCATTGCCTAAAGGTATGGTAGATTACGAAAGCCTGGCTTCAAACCCCAGTCCAGTGACTCCAGATCCAGGGCTCTTTCAGTAATCTCCCTCCAGCCTGCCCGACCTGGTTATGGGGCCCACTCCTACAGCTGTGTGCTGCTCTCCTTGGGGGACTTTGTCCTTTCAGCTGGGACCCAGAGGACAGAGATGGAAAGAAGAGATCATGGCTCAAGATTTCAGCCCTCCCTGGATTCTCAGAACAAAGAACAGATGGACATCTGGATGTAGGATTCAAGAAGTCAGGACACCCTGCTTCCTGTCTACACCTCAGAGTCAGGAGTGAAGCCAAAAATGAATGCCACTGAGAATCACAGATGGGCTCAGGAAGATGGGTAAAATTTGCTTCAGATCCTTAAAGACTTCCTTTTATGGGAATAAACTCCTGAAATGGGGTAGAGCAAAGGGAACCAGAAAATCTTAATGTTAACTCTGTGTCATAGAATCACTTGGGTGAAGGGGTCATTGAGTCCTCCTTGTAACTGAGACTCTCCCCTCTAAAAGAGCTGTCAAGTGGTCATCTAGCCTTTTTGAAAAGACCTCCAATGACAGGGAAACCACTGATTTCCATGACAGCCCATTCCACCTGTTCTGGCCCTCAAAGTTAGAAAGATCCTTTCGACTTTAACCATCTTTTTTGTTCAGCCTCCTGGAACCAAGGTAGGAAATCTAATCCCTTTCCATGGTGACTGCCCCTCCAGGTCTTAAAGACAGCTAATAGGCATCCTCCATATCTCCCAAGCTACCGGTCTTCTCTTGTCCAAGGTGAATATACACAGGCCCTTCAAGCAATCCCATTTAGAAGACTTTGGGGGTTAAATATAAAAAAGGCATCTCTAACACTTTATGACCTCACCAGTCACTGCAAGTGTTTAGAAGCTAGATTGTAATTTCATCCCAGGGATGTTGAACAAGAAATGCCCACACTGGATAGGGAGTTGGACATTTTTCTCTCTTAGACCTTTTCCTATTCTATTAGTCTATAATATATCAAAGCAATGTCAAAGAATAGCAGCATATCGGAAGCTGAAAAGAACAATTAGAAAATGAACCAATCATTTTCTGTTAAATTTGAATACTCAGAGATAACTATTAATTTGTCAGGGTATATGTCTTCAGCCTAGATGTTTCCATATGATATGGCTTGCTAAACTTGGCATACAACCAAGGGAGCGTGCAACCTAAATGAGTATTTCACTTATTTGAAATGTGACCAGAGCCGAATTTAATCACTTGGTAATTGTTCTTCATTTTAATCAGATATCCCTGACATAGGTTATCTGGTCCACAAATCAAAGAGAAAACCCTTCCAATAATTACTTTTTAAAATGTTTATTAATTTTATTTATGATTTATGGAACAAATATATAAAGGAAATAACAAAATAGAATGCAATAATGCTTAGTTTTCCAAATGTTGGTTTTACAAGTGTGGATAACCAATAAGAAACTGCTTCATCCCCAGTCCCAAATGCCAAATGGGACTATTTCAAACTGCCAGCAATAAGCCTGGCCTTGCTTTCGTGTTTCTGGATAATTAATGTGAAAACTGAAGTGTCTGCTCATATATGAGGCTATGACTAATCCATTTCAGACAATCATGGAAAATCAGACTGATCACTGGTGGCGAATTCATCAATTCTACCAAAAAAAAACAAAAACGCAAAACCTTATTAAACGTCTCCTTTGTCCATGGCATTGTGTGAGGAGGAGCTGAAGATACAAAATAAAGGTCTAAATTATCCCTCCCCTCACAAAACTTCCATTCTACTGTGGAACATAATATGAGCAAAGAAGACAAATGTGTTCTAATTTGGAGGAGGAAGGCATAAAAATCAGGGGTATAAGGAGAGGCTTCATGAAGGAAATATACCTGAACTGAGCTTCAAAGGCTGGTGAAGATTCTGGGAACTTTCGATGAGGAATGCATTCTGTTTATAGCTACAAAAGATTGAAACTTGAACTCTCAGCAACTGGTGAGAATACAGGTTCTGTAGCCAAAGGATCTGGTTTCAAACCCTGCCTCTGAGTTTAGGTGGTATAATGGATAGAACACTGGACTTGAAAACAGGAAGATGTGATTTTAATCCGGCTCGAGGCATTTACTAGCTGTGTGTGGCCCCAGGCAAGTCATTAAACCTAGCTCAGACTCAGTTTCTTTATCTGTAAAATTGAATATTGATAGCAACTCCATCTCAGGATTACTGAGAGAATAAAATGAGATGAAGAAAGGAAAGGAACTTTTATTAAATGCCTACTATGTGCCAGGCACTGTGTTAAGTGCTTTATAAATATTACCTCGTTTTAATTTCACAATAACCTTGCTATTATTATCTCCATTTTACAGAGGAGAAAATTGAGGTGGGTGTGCCCAGCATCCCACAGCTTGTAAAAGTCTGGGGCCAAGTATGACCTCAGATGTTCCCAACTCCAAGGGCATTTGCCACTGTACCAACTAGCTGTACTGGGAGAACCTTAAAGCTCCATAGACATGTTAGCTCCTTTCACCTGCGTGACCTTGAGCAAATCACTTAATTCCTAATACTCAGTCTCTTCCCCTGTAACATGAAAGGGTTGCACTATATGGTCTCTGAATGCCCTCACAGCTCTACATGGCTAGGTACTATCTCTCCCCTAGGATAGTAATTGGATAAGGGGCATGCTTTCTTAACCCCAGTGCTCATTCCTAGTACTCACCATCAGTCTTTTCCCTTCTGGTCCTGATGTTAGCAGGGTTGAATCCATTTTCCAGTGAAAACTTTTGCTCAGAGAAGATGTTTCACATGTAAAGGCTGTCAGTCAGTTCCTTCTCCATGAGCCCCACCTCTTCTCCTCTGTTGTTACTAATTCCACAAGTGACTTCTCTGCCTTTTAGACTCCCTCCTTAAAAACCAGGAGCTCATGCGTTTCTGTGTCTAATTGTCTAATTGAATACTCAATGGCAGTTCCTTTTCATTTTCCAATTGCTGGAGATGCAGCTTTTCTAAAACCCTTATAAAGAGGGAAAGGACCATCACGCTGATGATTCTAGTCAGCTCCTTAAGTACTCATTGTGCTAACATTCTCAATTCAATTTTTCCTACTTGTCCCATTACAAAGGTTCCTCATATGTACCTGAAATCATGGCTACTTCAGGATGCCAGGCTTTTGTGTCTGGCCATCAACTACCTGAGGCTCCCTTTAATCTACTTTGCCCTTTACTCCAACTTCTACTAGGAAATTAGTCATCCGAGATCCCAAACTATGTGTCCCCCTCAGTTTTCACTCTCTCTCATACGTGCCCTCTTTTCTGCTCTGATCCTGCCACCATCTTACTACAGAGCCTCAACACCTCACAAGAGAACTATTGCAATAATCTGCTGGCTGTTCTGTCTGCCTCAAGTCTTTCTCCAATATGGTCCATGCTCCACCCAGTTGTCTAATTGATCTTCCTGCAGTGAAGGTCTGACCATGTCACGACACCCCACCCCACTCAATAAACCACAGTGTCTCCCTATCACCTCCAGGAACAAATATAAAACTTTCCAGTTAGCATTCAAGCCCTTCACAACCTGTTCCCTTATTGCCTCTCCGGTCTCACTACACCTTATTCCCTTATTATGTTGTTGTACAATTCAGTGACACTGGATTCCTTGCTATTTCTCAAACAAGATACTCCATTTCCCAACTCCAGGGATTCTCTCTGACTAACCATCCTGCCTGGATTTCTCTCCCTTCTGATTTTGGCCTCCTGACTTCCCAGCCTTCCTTAAGTCCCAGGTCAAGTCCCTCCAACTCCAAGAAATCTTCCCAATCCTCTTTAATGCTATTGCCTTCTCTCTGTTAACTATCTTGAATTTATCCCGTCTTCATCTTCTTCAGTCAGAGTTGTTTGCATGTTGTTTGCCCCTCCATTCGACTGTGAGTTCCTTGAGATTAGGAAAAGTCTTTTGCAACCCCATGCCTTAGTATAGTGCTTAGTACATAGTAAGTGCTTAATAAATGTTCCGTTGACTTGATTTCTCAATTTGCAATGGAAACACCTTTGCCTTCAAGACCATGACCTTGACCCTACCCTGGAGCAGGACTAGTTTGGCTGAGAAGTTTGCCACCGGAAAGTCCATTCTGTCTAGTGAGTAGTAATGAGAAGACTGATCCATTCCTGACCTCAGCCAGAAAGATGGTGACTGGTAGGGAGCGACTCTCTGAGAATCCTGAGGGAATGCTCCCCCAACATGACAGCTCTGACGTGATCCCACCCACTTTGCATGGTAGTGATTGTCTGACTATGTGGACCTTGATGCCCCTCCCCCCAACCCCAGTTATAGTATTCTGTTATTCTGGAACGTTCATCAATTGTCTTATAAACAAATACTAGTCCTACATGGAGTGGTCCAAAGAATAGAATATCCAGATGTTTTGTCTATACCGTGCCAAACTGGAATGGCCAACTTCCATGGGCCTGCTCCAGAATGGACCACAACACAGACTTTCTGACTCCTGGGACAGTGCTGCTTCTGCCCGTCGTCCCACACCCCCCAACATAGCTGCTTCTCCATCCTCCCTCTTCAGGACGAAAGCTACCCATTGCAGGCTTATGGTAAATATCAAGACAAAAGATCCAAACTATGGAACAGTTTGGAAGAAAGTTATCTGGAAGAAAATTTTAAGCAAATTTGACCAGCTGGTTAGGATTTGTCTTTGAGGAAAAATTGGATGACCACTGGATGTTATAATAGGGATTCCATCAGTGTAAGCTTGGAGAGGGTGCTGAGACCCCTTCCAATTTTCAAATGCTACGATTCTGTGATTGGAGAGGAGAAAAGTCCCTGCTAAGATTCATCAAATGCAGTTGACATTGCCCTCGTGTCCCCATAGCTCAGCCTTCTAAGTTGATTTCTTGCTTAATACCAGCAGAAAATCATGTGTCTTACTAAAGTGATTGAGATATCACTGATGTTTCTGAGAGAGGGTATTTTGCTAAGTCTAGGATTCAGAGTTAAACTATAATGGAGATGGTGGCACTCAGTCTTCAGACTTGGCCCCTTCCCATGAGTCAGTCCATCAAAGGGATCAAAAAATCAACTGGGAGATTCTGGTTGCACGTGTCTTTTTTAAAAATTAATTAATTTATTTTCAGTTATCAACATTCACTTCCATAAGATTTTGAGTTTTAAACTGTCTCTCCCTCCCTTCCCTCCTCCCTCCCCAAGACAGTGTGCAATCTGATACAGGCTCTACATATACATTCCTGTTAAACATATTTTCACATTAGTCATGTTGTAAAGATGAATTAGAACCAATAGAAGGAACCACAAGAAAGAAGAAACAAAACAAAGCAGAAGGAAAAAAAAGATCAAATAGTATGCTTTGATCTGCATTCAGACTCCATAGTTCTCTCTCTGATTATGGATAGCATTTTCCATCATGAGTCTTTTGGAGATGTCTTAGATCCTTGCATTACTGAGAAGAGCTAAGTCTATCAAAGTTAGTCATCCCATAATGTGGTTATTACTGTGTACAATGTTCTCCTGGTTCTGTTCACTTCACTCAGCATCAGTCCATACAAGTCTTTCCAGGTTTTTCTGAAGTCCGCCTGCTCATCATTTCTTATAACACAATAGTATTCCATTCCATTCATATACCACAACTTGTTCAGCCATTCCCCAATGGATGGGCATCCTCTCAATTTCCAATTCTTTGCCGCCACAGAAAGAGCTGCCATCAATATTTTTGTACATGTATGTTCTTTTCCCATTTGTGTGATCTCTTTGGGATACAGCCCTAGACGTGGTATTGCCGGGTCAAAGGGCATGCACATTTTTGTAGTCCTTTGTGTGCACATGTCTTCTATGACCCAGGGCATATGTGTGCTCAGGAAGAACTAAACATAGATCCCAATTTAATGGGCCAACCTCAGATTTGTCATCCCTGCTACCAAAAAATACAACCTGAGCTCTCCTTAAATATTATCTTAGAACTCAGTCCTCACCCAATACAGAAAATCACATGATGTGGACAGCTTCTATTTTCCTTGCAATAAACAGTAATTCTTTTGAGGCTTTTTTTCTCTGTAATACTTACCACTAATGAATGATGTTATAGCTGTGTGAGCACTAATCTTGCCACTGGCACCAAAGAAATTGATTTTTCGGCAGGCGGGCATTAGTAATTTATTTTTATGCTACCAAACAGCGAGTAAGAGATTTCAGGCAAAAGTAAAACTAAACCACTCTGACTTTTAATAACCAGTAAGCTGTGTTGTTTCGGACAGTTCCTCTGAGAGCTGGGTGTTGGAAGCCATTTTTTTTTTGGTCTCCATTCCAGTCTGACTCTGGCTGCCCATTCACTTTGGCCATGTCAGGGCTTGTCATTTGCCAAGGAATGGAGGATACAGCTTGGAATCCAGAAGACTTGGGTTTGGATTCTGCTTTAGACATTTATTGTCTGTGTGACCCTGAGTAAGTCTCTTAATGCCTCAGCCTCAGTTTCCTGGCCTATATTATTAGGGTAATAATAACAGCTAAATCACAAGGTTATTGCAAAGGTAAAATGAGATAATAAATACAAATCATTTTATAAAGCAGAAAATCATATGTAAATGTCAGCTAACAAACACAATATTGGATTAGATATGCTCTTGATTCACTTCCAACTCTGGTATATTAAGTTCCTGCATGTATGTACATGTTTTTGTATTCCATCTGTAGAAGTGCATGTCTGAATATATGTCTGTGCATATTTGTCTGTGCAGGTGAGATCCAAGAGTCAACATGGCCTGGAGGATGGAGAGCTGACCTCCAAGTCAGGAGGTCCTGGGTTCAAATCTTTCCTCAGACACATTCTGACTGTGGGACTCTGAATAAGTCATTTAAGCTCCCAGTGGTCCAGGCCAACTCTGAAGGCATCAACGTACAGAGAAGATTTGATTTGTATTGTAGAGGGAATTTTCACACCTAGGTGTTCCCTCTACCAGTGAAGTCACAAGTTCAGTCCCTATCTCCCATCCTTGTGTGGGAAGCACCATGGAATATTAACAAATGTCCTGGATGTGGAGTCAGGAATCCCCATGTTCCAATCTTTGTTCTCCCT
This sequence comes from Vombatus ursinus, assembly GCF_900497805.2. Lineage (NCBI taxonomy): Eukaryota > Metazoa > Chordata > Mammalia > Diprotodontia > Vombatidae > Vombatus > Vombatus ursinus. Next base: position 1,006,161 of record NW_020950758.1, on the reverse strand, counting down.
AAACACAGAAAAAGTAATCAAACTTTTCAGAGGCTCTATTTCCTCATCTTTAAAACTGGGACAATAATGTTTTCACTGCCCACCCCAGTAAAGTGCTTTTCAAACATGAAAGTGCTCTAGAATAATAAAGGCTACAATTTATATAGCACTAAAGTTTGTGAAGTATTTTACATTCATTATATCCTTTGAGCCTCAGAACTGCCCTTTGAGGGAAGAATTACAATCATTCAGTCAACACTCATTTGTTAAATTCTTGCTATGTGCCCCACACTTGGAACTTTTGTAGGGATATAGACACAAAAAAGAAATTGCCCCTGCCTTACATTCCACTAGGAGAAATAATATGTATGCAAATAAGTCTATGCAAAAAGTCATTTCAGTGTGGGGAGAACACTAACAACTAGAAACATCAGGAAAAGTCTCCTGCAGGAGATGGTACTGGGATTAATACTTGAATGATGTCAAATATTCCAGGAGGCAGAGTTAAGGAGGAAGTGCATTCCAGGCAGGGGGCACAGCAAAGATGGAGGAAGAAGATGGATCATTAGGTTTCAGGAACAGCAAATAGCCCAGTTTGGATGGAATATAGAGCACAAGGTGGGGAAAGTAGTCTGGCAAGATATATCGGAACCAGACTGTGAGGAACTTTTAATGGCAAATGGAGAAGATTGCATTTTATCCTATTGTAATAAAGAACCACCAAAGCTCCTTAAGGAGAGTAGACATATGCTGACATGAAATATCTATTTGTCAGCTGTACAAAGGATGGATTGGAGTAGAGAGAGGCTAGAAACAGAGAGATCAATTAGGGAGCTATCACAAGACCATTAGTGAGAGTTGATGACAGCCTGGACAGATGGACAGGTGGATGGATAGATGGATAGGTGGATGGACATATGAATGGATGGATGGATTGGTGAGTTGATGAATTGATGGATGGATGGATGGATGAATGGATGGATGGATGGATGAGTGGATTGGTGGACTGATGAATTGATGAATGGATGTATCAAGAGGTATTCATTAAGTATTTACTATGTGCTAAACACTGTTCTCAGTGATGGGGATTCAAATATAAAATCAGAGACAGCCCCTACCCTCGAAAAGCTTCTATTCTAAGAAGTTACAATACCCTGTCCAAGGGGTACAATACGTGTCCAAGGAGGGAAACATTGGTTTAAAAAGTTACAGGAGTAGTGAATGGAACTCTGAAGGAGTCGACTGACACATCCTTTCTAACAGTTATGACAATATTAATTTGGTTATGGTTCCAAAGCTGTAAAGTGGAACAAATTGGTGAATGGGGGTAGTCAGGCCAAGGCTATACATCCCAGCAAATCAACTAATGATAAGTAGCTGGGGAGTAAAGTAAGGTATGGCTGGGGCCTCCCAGATACTTTAGATCACAGGGGCACACACCAGTTGGAGCAGAAGATTCCAAGGCAGGAGTTCTGGAGGTAAAAGGGTTAAATTTTTCAGAGCATGATCACTGCTCCAAGGGGGCAACAGCAGGGAGGATGGGAAGAAAATGATCTGAACTAGGGTGGTGGCTTTATGCATAAAGTGAAAGGGATGAGTGTGAGATATGCCGCAGAGGTAGAGTGGATGAAGGCTTGGTAACTGGAGAGAAGGGACAGCGGACCTGACTACTTCTGGTGGTGACACATTATGTCCTTAGTCATGTCTGATCTCAATCATCATCTTCACCCTCTCTTTTACTCACATGTTAAGGCATGGCACCTACATTCCTAGGCAATAGAGACCAATCTATTTGTTGTTCCTTAGACATGGCATTCCCTCTCTTGCCTCTGTGTCCCTTCATTGGCTGTCTCCTCTTCCTCCTCACCTCTGCCTTGTGGAAACCCTAGTTCCCTTCAAGGCTCAACTAAACTGCCACCTCCTACACAAGGCCTTGCTTTATTCTCCCAATTGTTAATCTCCTACCCAACCAACTCACTGTGTATTTTGTGTATATCCATAGGGGGGAATGGAGGGAGGAGTGAAAGAGAAACCAATAGCCTCCCCAGGCCCTGTTCTAACAGATGACTTATAGAATGGGGGCAGGTAACTTCATAACTTATTATTATGTTAACAAGCTGTTAACAACCTATTCATCCCTTTAGGTAATGTGAAGGAGTTTTCCCAATACCATTAGAAAGGGAACTTGCCAATACCTGGACCAAGATTGGCCATCCCTGGCGGGCTTTAAAAAGCTAAGCTTCCTTATCTTGCATGTATTTGAACCATTTGAGGAAGGGGCCAGTTTTGTGGAATGTGGCATTGTACCTCTAACAGAGGGCATCATGGAGTGGGGAAGCGATGGCTTCTCTCCCCACCCTTATTGCTTATGGAGTTCTTGCAGCAGAACTATTTGCCTAGTCAGAAGCACTAAACCCCACAGGAAATAAGGAGAGAAATATACAGAGTTAGGAACAGCAAGCAGCTACAAGGAGTGCCACATCAGGAAAGAGAGAAAAGGGACTATTGATTCAAGAGAAAATGAGCTCTAGTAGTTGAGAGTCAATCTGGCTCATGCCAGCTGACCCAGCAGGAACACAGGGCCTAGAAGAAAAGAGTCACGAGGACGTGATGAGAAGAGAAAGGGCACTGACCCTCTGCTATGGGCTCTGTGTTCCCTACGTGGGTGCCTCGATACCAGGGTACTCTCTTTATACCCTATCATCCCACTTTTGTTGCATGTATTTGTGGGAGAGTACTCCTTTTGTCTATGGGAAAACATTTTGAGGCCATTGTTGTTATTCTGACAGCCTCATAAATGCCTTTGTTTTGAACTTACTGTGTCAATCAGATGACATAAACATAAGCATGTCAGTGGGAGCTCATAAGCTCTCATTTAGGGCTGCAGACCCAGAATGTACTCTTAAACCTGGAGGTGGTAGTGCCTCCTCCCCCTTCCCTGGAATCCAACCTGTAAACCTGGGAATGCCAAGTTGAGGAAGTACTTCTAAGATTGTGTGCTACATATATTTTATTTATTCATCTTTGGTCATGTTGTATCCACCCTGTAAGATATAAGTTTGAAGATAGTGGAGTGAAAGCAGTGACTTGCTTGAGCTCTCCCCCAAACCCCTCCAAATACTTGTTTAAAAAAATGGCTCTAAACAAATTCTGAAGCAGCAGAATCCACAAAAAGACAGAGTGAAACAAATTTCCAGCCCAAGACAACTTGGATGGTTGATCAGAAAGGTGTATCACACCGGGTGGGGAGAGGAACTCAGTTTGGCGTGGGCACACAGGAAAGGCAGGCCTCAGCAAACCTGGAGGAGTACTCAGAGGACTGAATCACAGGCAGCTGTGGTGGTTTCCAGACCTCTCAAGCCACGAACACCAAAGGCAACTTAGAAGGTCAGTGGGAAAAGTTTGTTTCTGTGGTGAGAGAGAGAATCTAGGTCCCAGCCTTAGTTCCCGAGCATGACCCTGGGGCAGCAGCTGCTTCCTGAGATTCCACAGACTGAGAGGGAATCAAGTGACTGAGCAGAAGGGGATTGCAGGGATCTCTTTGCTAGTGCAAGATTCTCTTGCTTTTCCGTGCTTGGATCTGGGTCACAGTTCTGGGTGGCAGTCCTGGGGCGAGGAGGAGTGCTGGCATGGTGGAGCTTGTGGTGGTGGAGAGGAAATCCTCCTCACAGTTCCAAGACAGAAAAGAGTGTTTGTGGTCATTCATAGACTTGAGCACAGGCCAGGAAAGGAGTAAACACCTCGCCCCTTATCACACCATCTTGGAAGAACTGAAAATTTACAGGTCCCTAGAAGTATCTCTGAAAACAGTTGTACAAACCCCCAAAGCTTGGGACAGTACATTCTCCACATTGGAAGCAGACCTCTACCTTAACAAAGAGTTTACAACTCAAGTAATTGGTTAGGACCATGAGCAAACCTCACAAAAAGAGTCAGACCATAGAATCTTTTTTTGGTAACAAAGAAGATCAAAATATACAACCAGAAGAAGACAACAAAGTCAAAACTCTTACATCCAAAGCCTCCAAGAAAAATATGAGTCATTCCCAGACCTTGGAAGAGCTCAAAAAGGATTTTAAGAAGCAAGTAAGAGAAGTAGAGGAAAAACTGGGAAGAGAAATGAGAGTGATGCAAGAAAATCATGTAAAACAAGTCAACAGTTTGCTAAAGGAGACCCAAAAAAATACTGAAGAAAATAACACCTTAAAAAATACCTTAACCCAAATGACAAAAGAGGTCCAAAAAGCCAATGAGGAGAAGAATGCTCTAAAAAGCAAAATTGGCCAAATGGAAAAAGAAGTCCAAAAGCTTACTGAAGAAAATACTTCCTTATTAAAATAGAGCAATTGGAAGCTAGTGACTTTATAAGAAATCAAGGCACTGTAAAACAAATACAAAAGAATAAAAAAACAGAAGAGAATGTGAAATATCTCATTGGAAAAACAACTGACCTGGAAAATGGGTCCAGGAGAGATAATTTAAAAATTATTGGACTATCTGAAAGCCATGATCAAAAAAAGAGCCTAGACATCATCTTTCAAGAAATTATCAAGGAAAACTGCCCTGATATTTTAGAACCAGAGGGCAAAGTAGAAATTGAAAGAATCCACCAATCTCCTCCTGAAAGAGATCCCCACAGGAAAACTCCTAGGAATATTGTAGCCAAATTCCAGAGTTCCCAGGTCAAGGAGAAAATATTGCAAGCAGCCAGAAAGAAACAATTCAAGTATTGTGGAAACACAATCAGAATAACACAAGATTTTGCAGCTTCTACATTAAGGGACCACAGGACATGGAATATAATATTCCGAAGGGCAAAGGAGATAGGATTACAACCAAGAATCACCTACCCAGCAAAACTGAGTATAATCCTTCAGGGGGAAAAATAGTCATTCAGTGAAATAGAGTACTTTCAAGTATTTTTGATGAAAAGACCAGAGCTGAATAGAAAATTTGACTTTCCAATACAAGACTCAGGTGGAACATGAAGAGGTAAACAGGGAAGAGAAATCATAAGAGACTTATTAAGGTTGAACTGTTTACATTCCTGCATGGAAATATGATATTTGTAACTCATGAGATCTTTGTCAATATTAGGGTAGTTGGAGGGAAAAATTATATGTATGTAGATAGATAGATAGATAGATAGATAGATAGATAGATAGATAGATAGATAGAGGACACAGGGTGAGTTGAAGATGAAGGGTGATATGTGGAGAATAAAATTAAGTGGTGAGAGAAGATTATACTGGGAGGAGAAAAGGAGACATAGAAGGCAGAATGGATAAATTATCTCACAAAAAATAAACAGAAAAGAAAAGGCTCTTACAGTGGAGGGGAAATGGGGGAAGGTGAGAGGGAATGAGTGAATCTTATTCTCATCATATTTGGCTTAAGGAGGGAATAACATACACACTCAATTGAGTATGGAAATCTATCTCACCCTACAGGAAAGTGGGGAGGGGGAAAAGGGGACAAGAGAGCAGGGGAATGATAGAGGGGAGGGCAGATTGGGAGAGGGGGTAATCAGAAGCAAACACTTCTGAGGAGGGACAGGGTCAAAAGAAAGAATAGAATAAATGGGGGGAGTGGAATAAGATTAAGGGAAATAGAGTTAGTTTTTCACAACATGACTACTATGGAAGTGTTTTGCGTAACTGCACATGTATAACCCATATTGAGCCGCTTGCCTTTTCAATGATGGTGGGTGGGGAGGGAGGAAGGGAGAAAATTTGGAACCCAAAGTCTTAAAAACACATGTTTAAAAAAAATGTTTTCACATGAGACTGGGAAATAAGAAATACAGGAAATGGGGTACAGAAATCTATCCTGCCCTGCAGGAAAATAGAAAGAGACAGGGATAAGAGAAGGTTTGGGGGGGAGAGGCAGAAGGAGGGCAGACTAGGGGAAGGGGTATTCAGAATGCATGCCATCTTGGGGTGGGGGGAGGGGTGAGATGGGATGAAAATTTGGAACTCAAAATCTTGTGTAAGTGAATATTGAAAACTAAAAATAAATAATTTTTTAAAAAAGATATAAGTTCCCTGAGGACAGTGACTGTCTCACTTTTATATTAATATGGCCAATGCTTAGCACAGTGCCTTATGCCTAACAGTACCTACTAAATACTTGTTGGTTGATTGTAAACTTCTTGAGGGCAGAGAATATCATTTACCTCTTTTTGTATCCCCAGCACTTAGCACAGTGACTACATTACAGGCTCTTAAGAAGTCTTGATTGATTGATTGATTGATTGATTGATTGATTGATTAATACTGGCTGGTTATTGAAGTAAGAGATGGAGAATGAACTGGTGCTTTGAAACCTGGGTGACTAGAACATCAATGGTGTCCTTGACAGAAATAGGGAAGGTAGGCAAGGGACAAAGATACTGAGTTCTCTCTTGGGTGAGTTAAGCTTGAGTTTCCCATGGGTAACTGAGATGGAGATAGCCAGCAGACAGATAAGATTAGAATTAGAAGAGATACTAAAATGTGATGTGTAAATCTGAAAGTTATATCCATCGACATGCTAATTAAATCCATGGGAGTTGATGAGATCTCCAAAAGGGAAAGAGTACATAAATTGTAAAAAAATGAAGAACTAGCATAAAACCTTGGGTTCCCACCCACAAAGTGGGAACAGGGCATGGAGTATGATCCAGTAAAGAAAACTAATAAAGGATCATGTGAAAAGTGCATTTCTATATTGGTATTCTGATTTCACAGCTGAGGAAGCAGTCTGTAAGAGGTCAAAGCTACTTGCTCATTGCCACAATGAGGAAATGTCCAAAGCATCATTTGAACCCAAATCTCCTGACTCCCCACCTAATATTCCATGCCGCCTCTGAAGCAAAAGCCATTCTGTGCATGTATGAAGAAAATCTTTAGGGTTCCCGGACACTTCAAGCAACTTATCTTCTAGGATTCTGTTTTCATTATGCTGCAGACAATTCACAGACAGTTTCCATATTCCAGGCAGAAATCTCATTAATTTCGATGAAATAATCCAGCCGGAAACTGAGATTCTCTGCTGGCACGGCAAGCCCATGAATATTTCCTCCTTTTCTCTCTCTCTTTGCCTCTTGAGTCCGAGGCTCAGCAACTGCAGAACATAAATTGAGGAACTAAGTGTGTTGGAATATCCATAAATCCACCATTGACCCAAGACGAAGACTCCCCAAGCAGGAAATGATTTTTATAACATATAGGTCCCTGGCCAGGAAGAAGACAGGAGGAAGCAGAGGGAATAATAGATGTAAGGGGGAAAAAAATGGGGAATTCAGACTGTTATGGTTGGTCTCCTTAGCAGATTCTCAAGGGTAATACAACATTCATTAATTCATTCCACCAGCATTTTTAAAGGACCTACAATGCAAAATGTACTATGTGGGGTGCTGGAAGTCACAGAACCACAGAATTTGAGTTGGAAGAGACCTCAGAAGCCATCTGGTCCAACCCATAAACAAAAGAAAAATAATAGCGCAAAACCTAAGCTTGCTTTGCAGTATGTAAAAGGAAGGGGTCTCTTTTTCAGGTTCTTGTTGAACTAAGGCTTGTTCTGACTGAAATTCTGTGTAACATTCACTTTCCTAAATCCTATAGAAGAGAAAGGTAAGACACAGTTATTTTTTCACCTTTTACAGGTGAGGGAACTGAGAATCAGATAGGCTGATCTTTGGTGCCCAAAGCTGCCAAATTATCCCATGGCAGAGCCAAGAATCACACCTACCTCTTCTGACTGTGGATGAAATGCCCTTCCTCTACCTCATAGTCCTTCCCTAGAAGCTCTCCTAGAAAACTCATCACCACTAAGGTAGATTAACCCTAAATACTACGTCTGTATACATTAATATGTAAAATAAATATTATAAAATTACATGTACATATAATGCACATGTATGTATAATAAAGGCTGTGTGTGGCACAGTGAATCCTGTACTGAGATTGCAGTCAATCAATCAACATTTATTAAGCACCTACTATGTGCCAGGCACTGTGCTAAGTGCTTTTAACAAATATTATCTCATTTGATCTGCACAACAGCCCTGGGAGGTCCATGCAATTATTATTCTCCTTCTACAGATGAAGAAACTGAGGCAAATAGAAGTTAAGTGACTTGCCAACAGCTGGTAAGTGTCTGAGGCCAGATTTGAACTCATATCTCTCTTTCCTTCCTTTCTCAAGTTCTCTCAACATTCCTGAGCGCTAATGAAGCACAGAGGATACTAATGGGAGAAAACATTGGTTATCACTCACCTCCTTTTTCTAACCAAACACCACTAGGAAGGACATCCTTACTAATGTTTCTCTTGAGCCATGTTGGTTGGCTGCATGGTACAGATGACCCACTCCTACCATGAATCTCTCCATTCCTCTGTGGGGGATCCTTAATTTCTAATTCTTCAGAGACTATACTATTCTGTTACTTAGAGCCTTACAGCATTAGCAGAAGAGCATTGGTGATAAACATAGGGCTTTTTGTTTCAAGAGACTTGGAGTCATTAAGAGAACTACAATTTCTCACAGGGAGTCCATCACACTCACCTCCTCTGCTCAGCTCTGAGCTCAGCTCATGGTCCACTGTAGCATCTGTCCACGAGCTGCATACTTTAGATGAGTTCTCTGGGCTGCCTACCCTACTGCTCATCACGGTCTGCACCATAGACACAGATCCTTCACTCGGCTTTTCTCATATGGCTAATTAGGCTACTGGTTTTTGAGTGGGGGTTCATCTCTTCTAAGAGGCTCAGCATGTTATGGGACTTGTCAACACAAAACACCCACAATCAGGAGCTTCTGGAGGACCTCTTGTCTCTAGGAGGCCACTCCTCTTTTCTGGATTCAAGGCCAGACATCCCTAAGGCATTGGGGATGCCTTAGGCCAGCATGTTTCCCTGTTCTGTGCTTTACTCAGCACTAGTCATCAGATTAGCCAACAAACTTCTATTTTTCACTGACTCCCATATAGTAGCACAGTGATAACATATGTAAACATATCAGTGGGGCAAGGTCATTGCTGCCCCCAGAGGTTCTCATTATAAATACTTGTAAATAAAATCCAAATAGTCCATAGAGCATTAAAATGGGGGGGGGGGGGGAGACCCTGCCTTCAGAGCCTGAAGCCTAAACACAAGGTCAAAAGCTTTTATGGCAAATCATTGCCTCTTTATGCTTTGGCAACTCCACTCAAATCCTTTTCCTTTATCTCAACTAATCCACAGGCATAGCCACACTCACCTCCTCTTCAGCCTTGCACTAACCTCCATTCTGCTTCCCCGATTTGTGATCAGCAAAAACTTCCTACAAAAATATGGCCTTAGAGCTAAGCCTTGGAGAGGGCAAGGATTCTATGAAGCTGAGGAGAGGAGAGAGGGCAGCCACGCATGGTCTCCCTTTTTAGGCCACACTCAGAACTCCCACTGTCAATGACGTTGGAACCAACTTATTCATGGGGCTGGCCTCTCAGTCACAAAAGATTCAGCCAAAGAGTTATTTGCCCTTTATATCTGTGTATCCCGCCATGTGTCGCTTGGATAAATAGACCCAGTCAGCTGTGACTTAGAAGCTAGAGCATTTGATTATGTGAAGCCCAAATAGATCTTTGGTGAGATGATTTAGAAGGATACTATTTTCTGAAGAAAATGAAATTTTAAGAAGGAAATTGAAGCAGTATTTTGTATTGCAGGGGACTGAAAAGCTAGACTTCTGAAATAGTCTAGGTCCGCTAGGGACACATTGGAAAAAGAGAATTCAGGCAAGTGCTATTTCCCAGGAGTCCCAACCTTAGTTTGCTGAATGACCTCAGAAAAATGTAATCAACCTCTATTTCTAAGATTGCTCATCAGTTTCCTAAAATTTAATTATCATATGGGCCACAAGTCATAAAAATGAATGACAGACAAGTAACTTTAAACATCAGATAAACATAACTGGTCAAAGGGGACAAGGACAAAGACTGAACTTGTGATTGTGCTGGTATTAGGAACTCCCAGGTGAGGAAGCACCTTTTACTAATATAAATTAGCACCTCTGAAGCTGTCTTTTTTAAATTAAATCTTATTTTTTTAGTTAACAAATCTATTTCTCTCTTTCCCAACCCTTACCTCAATTTAAAAAAAAGAAAAAAATTATTGTACCAAATATGAACAGTAATAAGCCATGTTTAAAAATGTAAGTCTAATTCTGGACCCTGAGTCCATCACCTCTATGTCAAGAGGTGGTAGCATGCTTCATCATCATTCCTCTGGAATAATGCACGGCCATTACATTGATCAGAGTTCTTACAGCTTTCAAAGTTGTTTTGTTTCATTCTTCCTTATAGTGCTCTTATTATTGGATAAATTGTTCTAGTTTTGCCTATTTCATTCTTCATTACTTTACACATGTATTCAAAATTATTTTATAATATGGATGTTACAGGATAAATTCTACTTCTAGTTCTGTTCACTTCCCACTACAACAATACATACAAGTCTTTCTAGGTCTCTTGGAAATCATCTCTTTCCTCATTTCTTACTGCACAATAGTATGCCTTCTAACTTATAGTCTTAGAGAGATACCTAAAGTACTTAGAGTTTAAGTGATTTACCCAAAGTCTCACAGCCACCATGTGTCAAAGGAGGGATTTGAGCCCATGTTTTCCTTGCTTCAAAGACTTCTCTCTCTCTCTCTCTCTCTCCAGTCTGCCATGCTGCCTCTCTAAACGGTGAAAAGAAAAGAAAAATGATCTAGTAATGACTATTGCATTGGCCAAGACCAGCATCCTCAGCAGCCCTTCCAATCAACCTTCCATGACACATCTGTAAGAATTTAGAATGGGGAAATGCAGAGATGAGAGGGACCTTAGAATGTAGAGCAAAGAATTCTAGAGCTAGGAGGGATTTTGATTTTTGGAAGGAACCTTAGAACACAGGACATAGAATTCTAGAGCTAGAATAAATCAGTCAATGAATCAACAAGTATTCATTAGGCACCTACTATGTTTTCTAGTGAATGAAGAATAGACTTCTGATGAAGAATAGAAATTTAAATTTCCTTTCCTTTGTATTTAAAGGTCTTTTTCCTGATCTCATGCACAACTTGTTTCTGAATTGAATCACTAAATTTAACCATTGTGTGTCTTTGAGTTTGCAGCCTTGATGTTTTTTGTTTTGTTTTGTTTTCTTTTCTTTTTTCTGGAGGTGATCTTTAAGGTCTTTCCATTGGTATTTCATTTTCTATGTTCAGAAGTTATGAGCAATTTTCTCCTATTATTTCCTTCATAATAATGTTAAGGTTGTTGTTGTTGTTGTTCTTTTGTGTTCTGGAAGACCTATGATTCTTCAGTTATCTCTATGCAACTTGCCTTTGAGATTAGTATGTTTTACTTGTATAGTGGGGATATTTTCTTTTATTTTTTTTTTGCTTTTCTTGTAGATTTTCCTGCATTTCTATGAATTTTTATTATGGATCTCATGTTCTCTCTTTTGTTTTTTGTTTTTATTTTGTTTTGTTTTTGGTGAGACAACATTGTAGAGTCTGACTTTTCTATTCTGCCTGTTATTTTGCTGTGCATAATTTCAGCACTCAAAATTCTCATATCTCTCTGTAACCACTAAGGAACAGAGTGTTGTGGTTACATGTTCTCATATTCCACAAGGTCCTCTGACTTATTTAGTGTGGGATCATTTTCCTTTGTTTTTCATTATTTGTTCAGAGATGCCTGAACTCATTTATTACATCTGGAGGGCATATTTACCTCTGCTGTTGCCATTTTCTCTATTGATTTATCTCCTTATGTTCAAGGGTTTTGAGTTTTCTTCTTCCTGAGATCTTTGGTAATTTCAGGCTTTTTTCTGCCTGATTTTCCCCTATCGCTGACTTTCTGACTTGTTCCCTCTGATGGTGGTTTCTTTGAGAGCATCTTAGCTTCTTCCTTCCATGCTGAGCAATTCTCAGTTTACCAGCCTAGGTTTCTGCCCCAATTAACTTTTTAGGTAACAGAGCTTGTCCCAGATAGATGCTGTGCTATTTCTCTCAGGCTTGGTACAATGCTGCTTACACACACACACACACACACACACACACACACACACACACACACGCATGTGTAAGCATGCACTCCCACAGTGTCCTATTCTGATATCCTGTTCCACCGCCCCTGTTCCTCAATTATCTAGCCCAGCACCAGCAGTTTAGGGCTTTGCACAGCTTGTGCTACAAGATTGTCCACCCCAGCACTGGAAATTCAGAGCTTTGCAGCATTGGTGCTATAGGGTTATATGCTGTAGCACTGGCTGTAGCAGCCCAAACTTCCACAGCCTGAAACCAGGGTCTCTACAATACTGGAAAGGGGGGGGGGGGGACCAGAAAGTGTTGTCAGCCAACATTTTCAGGTTCTTGAGTCATCTAGCACAGTCTCACTGCCAGTAGTGTGGTAGAAGGGTGCTGAGTGGGCTCAGGGTCAGGAAGCATAAGTTCATTATTTATTTGCTTAACCTTCTTTTGTATTTTCAGTCTTAGATCATGGAGACAGCAGAAGTTTCTTTATCTTTGGTGCATAATTTCTGTTTTGGAAAGGTTTGAAAGGTTGTGGGGGTCAGAGAAAATATCTAGTCCTTCACCTTACTGCTCATATGACCCAGACATTCATAAATATCCAAAGGTCCAATTTTCTTGATACTTTTCTTATTACTTAGTTATATTGTATATTTTGGATTTTTTTTTTTACTTAGCATAGCTAGTTGCAATAGCTAAGGCTATGCCTTAGCCTTTGTCTATATTCCTTCATTTATTAGGCAGATCTGCTCCCAACACAGCTGGAGGTGATTTAATATTCTGGCCAGCACAAAAACACTGATCTCCCTCTTCATGTGAATCCTAAATTAGCTCCTTTGAAGCTTGATGATGATAATAATGATGATGATGGTGATGATGTTGAAGATGACGATGGTGGTGGTGATGATCCACCTATGACTTCTAGTCAGACCCTATGGGGCCAAACAGCATTCCACTTTTGAGATGGCAGGTGCTTAAAGACAACCATACCCACCACCCATGACTTCTGACCTCCTAGTTGTTATCTCTTCTCTTTTCTAGGCTAAGCATTTCAATAGGTCACTTGCAATGACTATGTCGCTTTCCTTCCCTGAGACCTAGCTCTCTTGTCTGTAAAATTGGGATGGTAATCGCCACACTCCCTCCCTCACAGAGTTGTGATCCTTAAAGAAGATAATGCATTCAAGGTCCTCAAGGTACGATATCTCAGTCTTCAGGTCAAGTTTCTCTCAGCTAGAGAACATATTCTTATGTTTGGGGAGCAGGGGGAGATTGGTATGAACGAGGTGGCCTTTCCCCAACCAACCCCGTCCCAGGGTCCTATTGAACAGAATGATTTTCTTCTGTGATCCCTTGATCAGAAGCAACAGGAAAAGACTCCAAGCCTTTCCATCCCCCTTCTCCATCAATATAACTCATCTGCATCAAATACAGAGAGGCCCCTAACATTTGTAGCACACAGCAAAAATGAATTTTAACACTCAAACGCACAGTAACTAGACTCTGTCTTCTGTGCTAGAGCCAAAACCTAGGCCCCAGATGAATTAGTTCCAAGCCATAGTGCTGTATGGAAATGTCACTGGGGAAGGTACAAGAGGCAGGTTTCAAATTGCATTCAGAGCCACTGAATGAAATTCGTTATTAAAGATAATTCCTTTCTAAGCTGTGGTAATGATCCCAGCATTAACCTTTCTAATGTAAGTCAGCTGTGATTGAACTTTTCTTCCTGAAAGAGGAAACAGAGTATGGGAAGTAAAGGCCAGAGAAAGATGAGCTCTAAGCCCCTACTAAGTACCAAGTGCTATGTGAAGAGCAGAGCAACAAAACCAGGAAGACTTGGGCTCCAGCCTTGGCTCTGGGACCCCAGACAAATCACTTAACCTCTTAGTGATCTAGGCAGGCAAGGTTGCAGAGAAGGTGCCAACCTGCATTGAAAAAGGTGCTTTCCTCCCCAGGGAGCTTTCTGTACTAGGAAACCATAGCTCCATTCTTTATTCTTTGAGCCTTATTAGCTGTGTGACCTTGAGAAAGTAAAAGAAACCTCTCAGAATGAGTTATCTGCTAAGTCACAAGAGGGTGCCCATCTCTATTGGTGAAAGGAGATCCCACACCAAAGAGTCCCTAGACTAATGAGATTTTAGCTCCTTTGTGTATTTATAGGATAAGCATGTTCATTTGACATTCAAGAGCATTGAGGAAGCCCTTGCCCTGTGCCAGGTGCTGGGAATATAAGGACAGAAATGAAGCATTGTCACCGCCACCCTCCAGGACTATGAGGTGAGGAAACACATATAACAACAGCAAACGATAAGTATCTGCAAAGGAATTTCCAAGTGGGGTTGTCAGGAGAAATTAGCAAGTGGAGACATTAGAAGGGGCCTCAGGAAGTGAAATTTGAGCTGATTCTGAAGTAGCCTGAAATTCCAAGAGGCAGAGGTAAGGAGAGAGTTCATCCAGGCATGGGGGCAGCCGGTGCAAAGGCATGCAGGTGAGAAATGATGTCACATACAGGGACCATCATGTAAGCAGCCTGCAGAGCATGGAACAGAGTATTATGAAATTAGCTTATAAAATTTGGCTGGAGCCAGATCATTAAATGAATCGTAACAACAGCAATATCCCAACTTGTCATTAACACATGGGAGACAGATAGGGTGCAAGGACCATTATCCCGTTGTAAAGATGAGAAAAACTGAGGCTAAAAGAGTTTAAATGACTTGTCCAGGACCACCCAGCTAGCCGTGTGATGCTGGACAGGTCTCTTCATTACTGCTTGCCTCAATTTCCTGAACTGTAAAATTGGGATAATAACAGTACCCAGCTCACTAGGTTGTTGTGAGGCTCAGATGAGAAATCTATAAAGAGCTTGGTGCCTGGCACATAGTAGGAGCTTAATAAATGCTTCTTACTTTCCCCTAATCCCTTAAAAAGGAAGGCAGAAAAAGAATTCCCAGTGGCTCTTTTAAATGTTCTAAGTCTCTTCTATTAATCCAGGGGAAAGATGAACTTTAAAAGGCCAGAGTAAGTACTCTTCAGCCAGCGCTCCAGGCCAGATATGGTCCAGCATGGAAAGCAGAGGTACCTCAGTAGCTCATCACCAAAAGGAAATGCATTTCCCCTGTCACCTAAAAGCCAATGCCACATTTTTTCCCCAATTCCTTTCACAGATATAGAAGGGCAGTGTTTTCTCTCTCAAGACAGTTGCTGGCAAGAAATGGGATAGTAATGGTGATTCAGTGTGTGTCAGGGTGCCTGGGCTGAAAAAGTAAAATCAGTGTGATAGATCACACAAAGGAAAGGAAAGAAACATAAAAAGAAAATATAAAACTCTGGAAATAGATGAGACCTCAGAACCTAGAGGGTCAGGACTGGAGTGACCTTCAGACATAAATAGACCTCAATATGTCAGAGCTGGGAGGGACCTTGGAACAGAGAACACAGACTGTCAGAACTGGGAGGTATCTAAGAACATCGAACATGGAATGTTAGAGATGGGAGGAACTTTAGAACACAGAACACAGAACATCAGAGCTGCAAGGGAGCTAAGAACATAGATCGTAGAATGTCAGAGCTGGGTGAAACCTTAAAACAGAGAGCACAATATCAGAGCTTAAACATAAATTTCCTGAACATCTTTTGAAATGTTGTCAGGAAACCTAGAACCATGGGGTCTAGAGTTGAGGGGGACTCCAAGGTCATTTAATTGAATCTTTTCTCTTTGTCGATGAGGACACTGAGGCTCAAGCCAGCAAAGAAACTTGCCTGAGATCACACATATCTTGTATTAGAGACCTTAGCCCATTTCCTCTGACCCTGGAGCCTGGACACTGCACTGCAGCACTTGATAAGGACCTTTTATTTGCAGAGGCTGTGCTAGACACTAGGGGAAAGACAAAAAATAGATAAAACTGTGGTCCCTGCTCTCTTGAAACTTGGGGTTTAGTTTCTGAAAAACCATACTGTCCACTGCACTCCTCCACCAGTCAGTCAATAAATAATTATTAAGCACCTACTATGTACCAGACATTGTGCCAAGTGGTGGAGATGCAAATATGAATAAAAACAAAGACAGCCCCTGTCCTCAAAGAGCTTATAATCTGATGGGAGAAATAACTTTTAGGAAGCTGAAAGAGGAATGTAGGGAGGGGGAAAGGTACAGGGTGGGAAAGGTACCCAGCATGGCTGATGCCCAAAGTATTGTAGCTGGTGGGAAATGGAGAGAAGACTGTCCTGATCCCCCTCCTTAAATGAAGGACTTGAAGCTCATGTCCCTGTCTTCTAGTCAAAAGGTCGGTCCAATCAGAGGGGCAAAGGGGACTGAGGAGATGTAAGGATCAGGCAGATTCAGTCTTGCAGGATAATGAGATTTCCTAGTGATGAGTTTTCTGAGGAAGGAAGGCATGGTGGATAGCCCAGAAAGTTCTAAAGCAGTGTAGCTGATGGGAAATGGGGAGAAGACTCGTCTGACCTTCATAATCAGTAGGCTTGCCCCTGAGTGGATCCCAGTAGACAGATCTTGCCCCAATCTCTTGTCAGCTAGCTGGAAGGCTCTGTAGGTGCAGAGAAAAGAAAAATAATCTCACCCTCAGTCCGAGCCACCTGCCTTGCTTTCTCGGCTGCAGAGCCCATTATAAGTCTGTGGGATGATCCCCAGGTAGGGCCAGATCAACATAGCTTCTGGCTTACTTCTCTTCCTTTTCCCTGCTCCATACACAGAGCAGTGGCCTTTACCTTAGGAAGGATTTTGTCCCTTTTTAGAAGGGTCCCTATCCACTGACTGCAGTGAGTCCAATCAACAGAGAATCTCTTTGATCAACTGACCAGCTGATCAAATCTGTCTTGGCACAGGGCTTTGTCCCTCAGGAGTCAAGAGTTCTAATTAATCAGTCCTTGCCCTACTGTCTGTCTAGGAAGAAGGGAAGCTCTCATATGGGAAAACTGTAGGGCCAATGACCATGACATTATAGGTTCTTTCCTTTTTATTAACCTCCCTCTTTCCTATGAAGCTTTTGGATGGTCACTGAGTCAGTGCCATGAGAAGGATGCTTCTGAACCAGGACGGCCATTTATATGACTTTGGCAAGGTCACACAACAATTAAGTGTCTGAGGTGGGATTCAAACCCAGGTCTTTCAGACTCCAAATTAGGCACTTTATAAATACCTCGGAGGTACTTCTCCAACTCCTCTTCATGTCATAGAGGTAACCCTGGATTTTCCAGAGCTTTACTAAAAGTCCAAAAGTTCTGCTGAGTCTTAAGTTGGAAGGGCTTAGACTAAATATACCATGTCTGCTGTGTGAGGGCCAACAGTTAAATACAGAGTCCCTCTCATGCTGAAGATGCCGTTCAAATGCCGTCTTCTACATGAAACCTTTCCTGATCCTCCCAGATGCTGGTGCCCTCTCTCTATAATCACCTAGCTACAGTTAGATATGTTCTCACCTTGTCAACACAGTCACTCCTCATTATCTGTGTTTATATACTGGTATGCTGGGGGGAAATCAGTTGATCCAAGACCAATTCCCACACGCACATTCTAAGGGTCAAACAAGATTTACCCAATATATGTGTGTATAAAATAAATATACAATCCAAAATGTAAACTGTAAACAAGTCAATTCTTGTTCATTTCTGGGAGTGGCCCTCAGCGATGGAGGGAGGCATCAGAAACCAAGGTAAAAAATCCTAGACTCCATAAATTCAGAGCTGGGTGGGGACTTTACGGAACTTCAGTTTGCAAGAGATCAGGGTCAAATAGCTGAAATGCCTTATCCAAGGTCACACAGTCAGGGAGTGGTAGAGAGAATTATAATGCAAATTTTGGCTTCCCCTTTAGAAAAGTGAGGATGGGAACACTTCCCCTTCCTGCCTCATAGGGATATTTGGAGTCATAAGAAGAGGTGGCTGGAAGGGCTTTGGAGACCTGATGCATTATGGAAATGGGAGCTTCGGTTGGGTTCCTTTCATTTCAGAGTGAACTGAGTTGGAAAGAAAAAAATCAGTCAACTCCTGTTTTCACCCGGCTGGAAGAATGAAAGTTATACAAGCATGAATTCCACTGATTAGCAATTCCTGCTCATTTTCTGCCGGCTGTGAGGCATTTGGTAGCTTTCTAATTTCACTTTCCACTTACATGCTCTCCATTAATATTTATGAAATGATTGCCCAACGCAGCTCCTGTCTTTAAAAACCAGGTTTGAAGCATTTCATAAAACGCACCCTTTGCGAGTTCTCCACAAAGGACAAAACAATAATCCAGGGGATAGAGACTTCAAATAAAAAGCAGGGCCCATTAAAAAAAGGCAGTGCGGGCCCAATCAGCCAGTGCTGATTTAATTAGTAATGTAGAGTATTGCCAAGGACTATCACAGCATCGTAGACCTTCATACCTGTAAGGGCTTAGGAAAAGAATAGAGAATTTCAGAGCAGAGAAGGACCTTAGGAAAAAGAAGAGAGAATATCAGAGCTGGAAGGGGCCATAGAATATAGAATGCCATAGCTGAGAGGATTATTATGATGCAGAAAATAGAACATTAGAGATGGGAGGGATCTTGGAACAGAAGACATCAGAACTGAGAGAGACCTAGAATAGACAACATAGAACAAACCAGGACTCTTCTACCCTTTAATTTTTTAATGTAATAGCTCTCATATTCTAAAGCTATTGTATTGTATCTCTCCTCTCTTTGAGTGTTGGGGGGAAATGGCAAATAGGAAGTTGATATTTAAAATAAGCAATAAGAAGCACCTGCATTAAATTCAAATCACCTGGCTCAGATGGAAAGCTATTTCAGGATATTGAAAGAACTAGCAAAGACTAAAACAATATTTTAGGATATTTTAGGATATTGAAAAAGGAATGGAAAAGAAGAGGTATTGTGGGCTTAGAGAAGAGCTAGTGACGTAGATTTCCCTCCTCAAAATAAGTAAAGAACGAATAGACTTTTTAGATTCTAAGCCAGTAAGTTTGAACTCAGTTCCTGGTGAAATTCTAGAATGAATTACTAAAGGAATGCTCAATGGACTATAAGGATGGAAGTAGGGATTACAAAATTCTGGCATGGCTTCATCAAGGACTATTCATGCCAGGTAAACCTCATTTCCTTTATGCACAGAGTTAGTAGTCTATTAATCAAGGGAATTCTGAAGAGTTGACCAAGATTTTAACAAGGCATTTGGCAAAGTCTCTGATGCTATTCTTTTGGAAAAGTCAGAGATATGGTTTAGAAGAGATGATGGTACAGTTAGGTGAAATCAAAACTGACAGTCAAATTCAGTCACCAGGTATTAATCATTTCAAGATGAATTTGTGAGGAGATCTCTAGCAGAGTACCCAAGGGATCTGTTTGAATATTTAAGATTTAACTTTAAAAAAAAAAAGAACAGAGATATTGATAAAGGCTTAGATGGCATACTCATCAAATCTTTAGGTGACTCGAAGGCAAGAGAGGCAAGTTTATTCAGCAGATGATACAAAGTCACAATACAACAATATCCTGGCCAACTAGAACATTGAGCCAAATCTAGGAAAATGAAATTGAATACAGAGAAATACAAAATCTTATACTTGAGTTCAAAGAATCAACCTCACAAATTTAGAATATGGAGGAGACTTGGCTATCTAGAAGTCCAAATAACAACAACAAAAACAGTGAAACTGTGCATTGAGAAAAACAACAACAACAATAACTGACCTAGAAAATAGATCTAGGACAGGTAATTTAAGAATTATTGAACTACCTGAAAGCCATGATCAAAGAAAAAACTTAGATTTCATATTTCAAGAAATTATCAATGAAAACTGCCCCAATATCTTAGATCTGGAAGGTAAAATAAAAATGGAAAGACTCCACCAATCACCTTCTGAAAGAAATCTCAAAATGAAAACTTCCAGGAATATTATAGCCAAATTCTAGAGCTCCCAGATCAAGAAGAAAATACTTCAAGTAGTCAGAAAGAAACAATTCAAATATTGTGAAGCCATAATCAGGATCATATGAGATTTAATAGCTTCCATATTAAAGAAGTGGAGGGCTTAGACTACAGTATTCCAGAAGGCAAAGGAGCTAGGATTGCAACCAAGAATAACCTACCCAGCAAAACTGAGTACAATCTTTTAGGGATGAGGGGTGGATATTCAATGAAATAGAGGACTTTCAAACATTTCTGATGAAAAGACCAGAGCTGAATAGAAAATCTGACATTCAAACACAAAGAGAAGTATTAAAAGGAAAATATGAAAGGGAGAGTCTCAATAAAGTTAACCTGTTTACATTCCAATATAGGAAGGTGATACATGTAACTTCTAAAACTTTTCCATCATTAGGGCAGTTAAAAAGAGTTTACATAGAAGGCATAAATGTGAGTCAATTATATTTGAATGATCTCCAAAAACATGAAGGGGTGAGAAAGAGGGATGCAGTGGGAGAAGGGGGAAAGGAGAGGTAGAATCGAGAAATTTTTCTCACATAAAAGAGGTGTGCAAGGAAGAGCTTTTACAGTGAAGAGGGAAATAGGGATTAGGGCTAAAGAAAAGCACCTATATGTACAAAAATATTTATATTTGTGTTGGCAAAGAATTGGAGATTGAGGGGATGCTCATCAACTGAAGAATGGGTGAACAAGTCATGGCATATGATTGTGATGAAGTACTATTATACTGTGGGAAATGATGAGAGAGGTAGTTTCAGAAAAATATGGCAAGACCTATATGAACTGATGCAAAGTGAAATGAGAAGAACCAGAAGATCATTGTGCACAGCAACAGCAATGTTGTAATGACGATCAACCATGAAAGACTTAGCTACTCTGATCAATGCAATGATGAAAGACAATTCCAAAGGACTCAATGAAAAAATGCCATCTACTTCCTGAACAGAGAACTGAAGAACTGTGAGTGCAAATTGAAGTATAATTTCCTCCCTTTTTTTCTTGCTTTTAAAAATTGTTGATAACATGGAAATATCATTTGCATGATTTCATATGTATAACTGATATATTGCTTGCCCTTTTCAGTGGGTAGGGGAGGGATGGGAGGATAAAAGAGAATTTGGAACTCAAAATTGAAAAAGAAAATAACATTAAAAATAAATAATATTTTTTAAATGTTGAAGAAAAAAGAAAAACAACAACATCTTGGGATTTAATGAACTTCAAATTCAATGAGTTGACAGCACAATATGACAACAAAGAAGGCTAATGTAATTTTATACTTTTTCTCTTTTGCCTTTCTGTGGGTCTTCAGATCTTGGCACAGTGCCTGACACATAGTAGGTACTTAATAAATACTTGTTGATGGAATATGAAGCTTTCACTCTCTAGCTTGTAAAAAGACCTAGAACAGAATGCTGTGTTCTGTTCTAGGTCCTTTTACAAGCTGGAGAGTGCCCAAAGGAAGGTGACCAGGACAATGAAGGGTCTTGAAATGGAAACAAATGAGGAATGTTTGAAGGAACTAAGGATTTTTCATCTGGAGAAGAGAAAACTTGATAGGGTACTTGAGGACCAAGTTCAAGTAACTGGAGGGCTTTCACCTGGAAGAGATATCAGGTTTTTTGGTTCTGTTTCCAGAAAAGAGAACTAGGAACAGTGGGTGGAAACCTTGGCAAGGCAAATATAGATTTGATCTGACTGCAATTGTGCTGACACCGTGAGCTCTCTACAAGTGAAATAGGCTGCTTAAGGAGAGAATGCACTCCCCATCACTGGAGAACCTTAAGCAAATGCTGAGTAGTTACGTGGCAGGCATGTTATAAAAGTAGGTCTTAAGTAAGTAGTAGAGGGACTGGATGACTTCAGAGCACCTTTGGACACCAAGATACTAGGATTTCTAGAAAGTGTCATCCTTGTTTGGTGCCTCTACTTTCCCATTACTTCTCAACTCTTCACATACTGGTTTTCAACCCTACCATGAGATGGGAAATGTTCAGTCCCAGGTTACCCAGTGACCTCTTAAGTGTTAAATATGATAGTGTTTCTCAATGGTCATTACTCATTGTCCTTTCTGAAACTTTTGACTGATTGTGAACAGAAGGAAAGAATCCAAGGCAATTGAATAGTGCACTGGGTAGAGTGCAGGAATGTGGAGTCAGGCAGACCTGAGTTCAAATCCCATATCAGACACTTTCTAGCTGTGTGACCCTAGACAATGGTAACCTCTTTCCATTTCAGTTTCTTCATCTGAAAAATGAGGATAACAATATCACCTTCCTCACAGGAATATTGTGAGAATCGAATAAGACATTCGTAAAATATTTTGCAAACTTTATGGGGTTAACCAAAGAAGGGAAAAGGGATAAGCATGTCTTTAAATACCTACTATGTGCCAGGCACTGTGCTAAGCTCTTTATTTGAGCTATCTTTATTATTATTGCCATTATCTCTCCTCTGGGGGATACGCTCTCCTATTTCTCTTATGTCTGACCACTCCTCGGTTTCATTTATGATCATTATCTATATCCCCACCATTGAAAACATGCATGTTCCCAAGGCTGTCTCTCTCCTTGAACTTCCTTCTCTTGTCTTTCCTCCTTCTTTCTCCCTTGGTGTACCCAATATGTGTTTGATTATTGTCTGTGAACATAGAATTTCCCAAACTCAATATTGAACCCTTGTGAATCTCCAGAGCTCTAGACTAGCACCCTATAACCGTCTGCTGGGCATTTTCACCTGGATGACCTTTCACCTTCTCAAACTTGACATGTCTAAAATAAAACTCACCATCTTCCCAACTAAGGGCTCCCTTCTCCAAACTTCCTTATTATTGTTATATGTACCAACATATTTTCAGTCACTTAGACTTGTTGTTCAGTCATTTTCAGTCATATCCAACTCTCCGTGACCCAACTTGAGATTTTCTTGGCAGAGATATGAAAGAGGATTGCCATTTCCTTCTCCAATTCATTTTACAGATAAGAAAACTGAGGCAAACAGGACTAAGTGATTTGCCCAATGTCACACAGTTAAGAAGTGTCTGAGGCCAGATTTGAACCCGTGAAGATGAGTCTTTCTGACTGCAGGCCCTGCACTCTATCCACTGCACCATTGAGCTGCCCCGACTTAAACCTTGGCATTATCTCTAATTTTTTATCACCTTCATCACCATCCCCATATCAAATCAATTTCCAAGTCCTGTCCATTTTCCCAGTACGATATCTCTCAATTCCATCCCCTTCTCTCCAGTCATCTAGTTATCTCCCTGGTTCAAGTTCTCATCACATCATTGCTGGTCTAGTGAAAGAGCTTCCTTATTGGTTTCCTTTCCTCTAGTCTCTCTCCACTCCAATATATCCTCTACACATCTGCCAACATGCCATTATCAAAACGCAAGCCTCATTCTATCACTCTTCTGCCCAATAATCCTCAGCAGCTCCCGATTGCCTCTAGCACAAAGTATAAAGTCTTAGTCCTGATATTTAAGGCTCTTAACCATAAGCCTCCAACCCACCTTCCCAATTAGCATTAGTATTATTTCCTTTCATTTATTCTACTTTCCAGCCCAGGAAGATCACTAATTGTTCCCAGAGGTTAAGATGAGACCCAGTGAGATTAAGGAGGTTGCCCAGGGTCACACAGCTAGTGTCTAAGGCAGAATTCAAGCTCAGGTCTTCCTGACTCCAAGGCCAGGACCCTAGTCACCATGCTTTGAACATGTTTATTGTTTAATGAATATTTGCTGAATTTAATTGTATTAGAGTACCAACAACTAAGCTAAGTTGCTCTTTATAGATTGTGCAAAAACTGGTGTTTCTTAGCACATTCTGCACAATTTTTCTTCACTCTGCTCCCATGAGATCAAAGAGATAATATTTGTAAAAATCTCTTAGCCCAGTGCCTGGCAAATAGTAGGTGCCAGAAAAATGCTAATTCTCTTCCCTCCCCCTTCCTATGACTTAGAAGAGAAGAGGGTTGAGGAAGGGCAAAGATGCCTAAGGTTCACTATGCATCATTCTTTGTTTCTTGGGTTGACCAGTCAGACAAGACAAACACACATTCAAGAAGCTCCAGTGATGCAAGTTATAGAATCACCCAATGGGAAATGGAGAGTGGCATGGCTTCTGCACAACCTCACCACTGAAAAAAATTCATAGAAATTGAAATGGATATCATCAGTCAGCATCAGGAAAATGCATGATCAGGCAAAGTGGAAAGGCTGGAGAATAAGAGTAAAGGAAAACCAGTGTGTGGATGGTTCTCATGTCCTATTGGCATCAATATCAAGAGATATGGAGGACAGCCTCAGATACTGGGTTGCCGCCTACTCTGTACCCAGGATATTTAGAGGTGGGCACAGACAATAAAAACACGGGTTATGGAGGTATGGAGGTTGTGGGCTATGCCATTTGAAGTAGTAACCACATTGAAGAAACCACTAGTCCCTCAAAATACGGAGGTCTTTCATGGTGACTTCTCTGCAACTATTGACACTGTAACCATCATCAGCTCTTGAAACTCACCGCTAGGACTCTGTGACATAATGCTTTCCTGGATTTCCTCCTACTTCCCTGACAACACCCTCTCTGCTACCTGAACTGATAGACTTTTGAATCCTCCCTCCCTTTAAATGCCAGTGTTATCTAAGACTCAACTTTCAGGCCTGCGCTCTCTTCCCATTCTTCCACTTTCAAGTGAATTTCAGCCATAACCTCAGAATCTGGGAGTTGAAGCAGACCTCAAAGGCTGTCTAGACCAACCCACACACGAAGGAATCCCCATGGTAACATACCCAACAAGCCTTTGTCTAGCTTCTGCTTGAAGATTTCCACAGAAGGGAAAGCCACCCCACCTGTAGAGGCAATCCATTCCACACTAGGTCAACTCCCATTGTTAAAAAGCTTCCCGCTTTTCCTGACCTTTGTCCTAAATTGGACTCTTTCTAAAGAGGCAAATCTCCACATAAACAATCCCAGATCTGTGTGCTGGATTTAACTTCCAAAAGACCTGGGCTTGAATCTTGCCCTGATACTGATTTAATATTTGGCAAACAGGTTGTTGGTCTCTCTGAGCTTCAGTTTTCTTATCAGTAAAATAAAGATTGTTATCCTAGCACTACTGTGCCTGCCTATGAGAGACACACTTGCTAAACGTCCGAGCAAGGTGGAGATGCTGTTCTCCAACCAGACCAAAAGCATATGTGTAAGTTGCTCATGCATGCCATTAGGACCATCGATCAGGGCTGGAAGAGGGCTCAGAATTCATCCAGAACAGTGCCCTCCTTTTACTGATAAGGAAACTGAGTTCAGATAAGTGACTTAGCCAAGATCACATGGTGACATCCAAGTAAGATGCAAGATTTGAATCCAAGTCCTCCACGATAGTGTCTTGGGGTATTTATCTGGGCCTCAGTTTCCTTTTCTGTAATGAGGGGGTTGAAGTAAATGCCCTCTAAGATCCCCTCCTATGACACTTTGAGTCCAGAGTCAATGCTCTTTCCACTGTGCAATACTTTAAAAAAAAAAAAAAAGATGTGTATTCACAGCTGCTAAGCTCAAACCCTAGGACCCAGTAAACACTTAATAAACATTTGTTTAAATGAAATCCAGATTCCCATTTTGATGAGAACTGCCACTTACCAAGCTCTTTAAAGTTTAAAAAAACACTTTCTATGAAATATAGAGGCTCACAACAATTTTGGGTGGTACATCATGCAGGTATCATTGACCTATTTTATAAATGGGGAAACTGAGTCTTAGGGGAGTTAAGTGAATTGCCTAGAGTTGCACAGTTGGTAAGTTCCAGAGGCAGGAGTAAAATGCAGGTATTTTTGACTCTCCATCTAGGACTACAGCCACCGAGACGTGATACCTCTCAAACACTTTGGATCTGCCCAACATCAGTTCTCAATAATATAATTAACATATTAGAACCAAAGGCTGGCAGGATGTTGGTGCATAGCCTGAGGTGTAATAAAATGGCTACTGGTGAGATGATTTAACACTTACACACTGCAATGGCTTATGCATTGGTCTGTTTCCCATCATTGCTGCCATGTTGTCATGGTAGGTGTGTAAACATTGTTCTGCCATCTTGGAATTCCTAGACTCCATTACACATTGCTTCACTTCCCCACTTGTTTCTTCCATGGCCTTGCCAGACACATCACCCTCCCCTCCAGCTCTGAGATCCCTTCCAGATCCAGGGAGGGAGCCTATAGGCCATTTATTCTAATCCCCTCATTTTATATATGAGGACACAGAGATGCAGGAAAGATACGTGATTGCTCAAGGTCATACAGGTCACAAACATGGGCAGAGGGATCTGAACCTGTTCCTCTGAGGCCAAAGTCAGCATTCTTTCTACTGTCCCACTCTGCCCAGTGAGACCATGAACCTTGATCAAATCAACTGAATGTTACTGCATTGCCCCTGATGGGGACGTGTTGATATTTCCCACTGATAACCCATTTACTGCCTCTGTACCTTTCTGGATAGAAGGTCTCCTCCCTGTCTACCACTCGCCTATATGTGTTGTCTCCCCCATTGAAATGAGGACTCAGGGCAGGAACAGTCTGCTTTTTTTTTATATTTGAGCTCCCTCATCATCAGCATGCAATAAGTGCTTAATACATGTTTTTTTGCCATCTGTCCATCCATCCATCCATCCATTCATTCATCAACAAGCATTCATTAGATACTTTGTACCAAGCCCTGTGCTAAGTGCTAGGCACACTAAGACAAAAAGAAAACAGTTCCTGCCTCAAGGAGCTTATGTTTTATTAAGAAAACATTTCATATATAGATATAGATATATACACATGTATGTATGTATGTATGTATGCACTTATACACATATATGTATATGTATATACGTATGAATGAATAGGTAGGAAAAATATTCCACACCAATAAGGGTAATTTTGGGGAGAAGTCACCAGCAGCTGGAGGATCATGAAAGGCTTGAGCTGAGCTTTGAAGAAGAAGAATTTTAAGAGGTGGAGGTGAGGACAGAGAACATTTCAGGCCTCGATACGAGTCTCAGTGAGACGCTATACAATGGAATCAAAAGAGACATGAACATGGGATCAAGGGACCCAGATTCCGTCCCAAGCTTTAATATTTCCCAGCCAATCAGACATTTCCCAGCCTCAGCTTCTTACTCTGTAAGTAGAAGCTACAGAGGTAGCTCAGCATCTGGAGATGCTGGTTGTGTAACCCTGGGCAAATAACTTCTCCTCAAGACTTAATTAGGAAATCGTAGACCAGCTGGATTCTGGGTTGGTGGAGGGAATTCCCACTCTGGGAGTCCCCCAAGCTGTTGAAATCGTACAGTGGGGTGATGGGTAGTTTCTTGACCTCACAGCCCTGTTATGTGGAAAGCCCTCTGTGAACCTGAAAGCTCTTTATACATGCAGGGAAGATATTCTTGATTCACCTGATGCGTTTTCGTGGCACCAATTACTGACATTAGCTTCAGAACGCCGAGGCAGCATTTCCCAGGTAGGAGTTTGCTCTTTTTTTTTTTTCTTTTTTAAGGCCCAACCCTCTGTTGACTGCAAAGACTCCCCAGAAGCAATTAGCCAATGAACATTATTCCCCAAAGTCAATTAGTAGCTTATGAAAGAAAAATGAGTGTATTCGTGATAGAACGTGAAATGTGCCGAGCCAGGCAAGGAACATTGACCCTTTGCCAGAGCCGGGGCTGAAAGCAGTAACATATTTATGAAGCTGCTCGAACAAAAGCAATTAGAAGCCGGGCACCATGAAAGGAAATTCATTTTCTCAAGGCCTTTCCTCCACGTACTCCATGACCTGTGTTAGCAGATGGTTGCCCAGACCCGTCCACATTCAAAAAAGCTTATGAAGGGAACTGTGTTCTTACAGAGAGGTTGGGAGATGCTGACTTGGAGAAGCTGGAAATTGCAGACCCAGCCTTTTTTATGCCTCCTCCACCCTGGCCCCCGAGCCCCCAAGTATGATTTTGGGTGGTTGCAATAAGCAATGGAACAGTGCTTAATCTTGGGCACCTTAGAAATCTCAGCGTCTGATTTTAGCACTAAACCAGCTTCCATTCATTCATCACCAACTGATCAAACATGCTTAATGTGCTGAAGACTGACCTCATTGTGAATCACAGCATCTCAGAGAGGGAATAGGACCTTGGGGGTCCACAAGTCCAATTCATACTGAAAGAGAAATCCCTTCAACAGCACATGGTGGTATGCTGGAAAGACTGTTTGATCCATAGTCTCAGGATCTGGGTTCAAATCTTGCATTTGACGTTACCTGTGCAACATGAGGCATCATTAGATCTCTCTAGCCCAGCATTCCTTTCTGTATCCTGGACCCCTCTGAGAGAATAGTAAGTCTATAAGTAAGCCCTTCTGAGAATAATGTGTTTAAATACACAAAATATCATCTATAGGATTACAAAAGGAAACCAATTATATTGAAATGCAGTTATCAAATATCTTTTCTTTTTCCATCTAAGTTCATGGAGAGCCTGAAATCTATACCTAAACTCCTCGGGGATAAAGAACCCAGGCTCTAAATGCTGATTTTCTCGTAGGTTGAATAAAGGAATTGGAAAAAAAGGGCTGGGATAGGTCTACTGCAGAAGCCATCCATCGGAGTTGAGTCTTGAGAAAGCCAGGGAGGGAGGAGTGGGGAAGTAGAACATTCCAGCTGTGTGTGTCAAGCATTTTAAAAACTTTCTAACTACTTATGTAGTTCACTTTTGTAAGTGAACTCATGATTTCCAGAGCCCAGGGCCGGAGCTATGCTAGAGGTGACTACCTGGGTTCGCTTTCCAGCTCCCACACCTGTAATTCATCTCCGACTTCCCTCTTCAGGAAGACAGCAGCACCCAGCCTCCTTTTCCCACTGTGACTGCCTGAAATGCCTGGATTTCCTCCTTGGACTTCTCCTGTCAAACTCCAACTTTACCTGCTTCTTTTGGATGCCTCAGCCCAGGTTCCCCATCCCGCCCCCAGGTCCCGGTATGGCCCAGCTCCTATCCTGGTTGCCCATTCCCCTTCATTCGATCCTGGAAGGAGTACAAGGTGGGAGGTGAGGCCAAGAGATCTCATCTGAAGCTGCTGGAGGGGAATGATGATGGCGATGATGTCAGCTGGCTTTTCCATGGTGCTTGAAGGTTTCCAAGGTGCTTCATCTATTCAATCCTCATTCAATCCTCCTAGGAACCCTATGAGGCTCAGATACCTCATAGGTATTCTTCCTGTTTTACAGAATGCTAAGGGCAAGAGAATTTAGAATGACCCAAGAAAACTAACCAAATGAGATGTTTTAGCCCTGAAATAATCAAAATAGCTGAAAAGATCTTTACAAATATCATTTCATTTGGTTCTCATAATATTCCTAAGAGGTACGTCGTATTATTTCTCCCATTTTACAGATGAGGAGACTGAAGCTGAAAGAGATTGAGTGACTTGCCCAGGGTCACACAGCTGCTCTATGTCAGAGGCAGGATTTGAATCAAGGTCTTTCTTGAATTCAAGTCCAGCTCTCTGTCCACTGAGCCACCAGACGCCTTTAAAGTGATTGAAGAAGAAAGCAACAAATGTTGGAGGAATTGTGGAAAAACCGGGACATTAATTCACTGTCGGTGGAATTGTAAACTGATAAAACCACTTTGGAGAGCAATCTGGAATTATGTCCAAAGAGTCATTAAGCTGCCTATAGCCTTTGACTCAGAAATACCCCTACCGCTACTAGGTCTATTTCCAAAGATGATTAGGGAAAAAGGAAAAGAACCTGTATGTCCTAAGGTGCTTACAGCAGCTTTCTTTGTGATGGCCAAGAACTGGAAATCATGGGGATGCCCATCAACTGGGGACGTGGCTGAAAAAGTAGTGGTATATGATTGTAATGGAATACTACTGCGCCGTAAGGAATGATGAGCTCAATGATCTTAGAAAAACATGAACAGAATTGCACAACATAATAAAGAGTGAAATGAGCAGAACCAAGAGAATATTGTATACAGTAACAGCAGTGCTATTTTAAGAGCAACTTTGAGCAAATTCATCATTTTGACTATTATAGATACCCAAATTAACTACAAAGGACATAGGAAGAAAGAAGCTATCTGCATCTAGAGAAAAAAGTGATAGATAGAAGTATGTATGGAATGGTTTTACATATATGTTTATAAGTATACATATATACATATACATGTTTGTGTCTAATGGTAGCCATCTCTAGGGCGGGGAGGAGACAGAAGAAAAAAAGAAAAAAGTTACATGATAACTATATTATATATTTTAAAGGAATAGCAAGTTGTATATATTAGGTTTGCAGTTTCATGTGAAATCATCTTTTTTATTATACTATGTTATGGAAATGCTTGTTTTATTCCATAAATTAAAAATTAAATAAATAAGAAATTAAAATAAAATAAAATAAAAGTCTAGAGGTCACTGGCCTAGGACACTGTGTGGGCATTGAGAGATCAAGGGACTGCTCCATGATAACCCAGCCTGCGGGTCTCAGAAATGGGATGTTGGGGGCAATGGGAAGATGGAAAGTTTTAGTGGTTCCCTATCACCCTATCACCGCTAGGATAAAATATAAACTTCTTTGTTTGGCATTGAAAGCCTTTCTATTACCTATTTCTGGCCTATCTTGACAGGATACTTTATGCCGTCTTCATGCATCTCATGCTTCAGGCAAACTGACCTTTCTCTTCCCCTTTCAGGACATGCAGCCTCTGTGAAAGATAGATAGATAGATTGATTGATTGATAGAGAATAGACAGTTGGATAAATAGATGGATAGACGGACAAATGATATATATCAGAGATAATTGGACAAATAGATGGATAGATGGATAAATGGGTTGTCAGACAGATAGATACAGACATAGACATAGACATAGATGTAGATATAAATCGATTTTTCCATTTCTCTATCTGTGTATATGCTGTATCCTATCAGAATGTAATCTTCTTGGGGACAGGAATTGCCTTTTTTTTGTCTTTGTACCCCCTAGCATTTTATTTACACAGAGTAAATGTTTTGTATATGCTGGTTGGATTGAACTGAAGTGAATAAAAAAAGAGAAAGAAAGAAAGAAAAAGGCATGGGTTACAAAGGTTAGTGGGCAAACCTGGCTTCAAATCCTACCTCAGATACCGATGAGTTTGGTCACCCTGAGCAAATCACTTAACCTCTCAATGCCTCAGTTTCCTCATTGTAAAATGAAGGGTGGGAGAAGTTGGACACAATAACCTTAACAGTCCCTTCTAATTCTAACCTTACAGTGCTTGATTGCCACTTCAGGTAAGTAAATGGAATAATAGTCACAGACAATCAAGAAAAGGCATAACAGATGAGCCCTGACTTGGGTGTTTATCTCTCCCAAAAAAGATCTTTGAACTAAAACAAAACAAAGGGGGCAGCTAGGTGGTACAGTGGATAGAGCTCCCGCCTTGGAGTCCGGGGGACCCGAGTTCAAATCTGGCCTCAGACATAACACTCTCTGGGCAAGTCACTTACCCCCAATTGCCTCACCAAAAAAAAAAAAAAATAAAGCTGATTGGCGGGTGTCGGGGAGTTGGACCCTAAATTAAGTGGGAGGGTGGTTGGACAAAGAGAGACTTGAAGAGAAACCACTCTGGGGCCTCAGCTGCTTCACCTGCTCAGTGGCAGCACCAGCCTTCCCCCCCATGCTCCTCACAGGCTGTTCTGATGCTTGAAAGAAAAAAGAGATGAGAAAATATTTTTTTGCAGCAGGCAAGGTGGAATCCAAATGCAGGAGATTATTCCTATCTTCTCTCTGCTAACTAGGAGATAAATGATATTGCCAAGGGCATTTAGTGGAGGGCAGAACTTCTGAGCGCTCAAATCTGGAGCCTCAGGCCCTTTCTAAAATCCCTTTCCAAATATCCCTTTTCATTAATTTTGGAGAGGCCTCAGGCTCAATAGACCTGAGCAACCCAACCTCAAAGCAGTGAGAGAAAAGAAAAATCTAGTGCTCTCCCCCACCTATTGTATGCAATCCATTCAGACAATACTCTCAATCACTTCCAGAGAGGCGGTGGGATTTTTAGCAACATCAGATTGAGTCGGAGCCAGGGAAGCCTCCCAAGTCCAGAGAATGGAGCCAAGGGGGCGGGATAAGACAGAGGACCAGAGTACACGATTTCTGTTTCAGATGAGGGTGGGCTTTTTTTAATTCCCATTCTCTTCACTGCCATTTTTCAATTGGGGAATAAAACTAGTTTCGGTGTGGGAAGAATAAGTGGTTTCACCTGCAAAGCCCTGGTTAGCCCAGTTTACCATCTCTTCACACTGCTTACCTTCTGGGCGTCCTGTTGGAATCTCCAGGCTTTCCTGGTCTGAGGACGTGGTAAGAAATGTCTGGGAAATGTTGCTGGCACCTGACAGCTTCCACCCATCTCTGCAGGTCGGAAGAACTGAGAATCCAGTCCCGTCTAAACAGCATCTAGAAAGGATTTTGTGTCCGATACTGGGCTTGCTGCTGGGGAGACAAAGACAAAGTTAAAGAGTTCCTACCCTCAGGGAGCTTACTTTCTACTCAGGGTGGAGGAAGGAGGAGGAAAGGGCTGGAGATATGACATATAGCAAACACAAGCCTGCATATACCCTATAATCTAAAGAGAGAAAACACACTGACAAGAGGAGGTTCCCAATGAATGGTACCTGAACAGAGCCATGAAGGGACCAGGGGCTTCAGAGAGGCAGCATTGAGGAGCGCGTGCATTCCAGGCAGAAAATGGACTGTCAGTTGAGATGCTGGGGGAGAAGGGGTGGGGGCAGGAAGCGGCTCCTGGGCCAGGTTGTCTGGAACCCAAAGCGTACGGAACAGAGACGTGAAGCAAACCTGGAGGGTGGCTTGAGACGATTGTGGAGTTCTAAAAAGGCCAAATCGAGGCATTTGCGTTTGATTCTTGAAGCAGCGGGGAGAAGGGTCTAGAAAAGGGATGGAAAGGGGTTGGATTTACACGTTAGGCTAATGATTTTGGAAACCCTATGAGGATTCGGGGTGTAACTAGATCATCTTTACAATCGATCAGGAAGTGGGCCATAAGGGCCTGACCTAGAGTTGCTATCACTTGAGCACAGAGAAGGGGACTGGCTTGAGGTGTGTCTTTGGAGGTGAATGTTTTTGCAAAGGATCCGTGAGAGGGATGGAGCTGCAGAGAGAAAAGGGGAAAGGAGCCTTAACAGACAGCATACAAGCGTTTATTAAGTGCTTACTATCTTACAGGGTTGGTGTGAAGTGTTGACGATAAAAATACAAGCAAAAAACAAAAAATCCTTGCCCACAGGGAACTTACGTTCTAATGGGGAAAGAAGATAAATCACCAGGAACTGAAAATGGGGAGCATCAACGATGGCAAAGTCCAAAGTCAGAAACCCAGCCAGAAGGGGAATGAAGCATGGCTGGCCTGGGCCCACCCCCAAGATGGAGGTCCCTACAAAGAATCACTAATGGGACAAGAAGGTTGGCGTGGTGGAGGAATATTCTAGGTTGTAAAAGCCCCAGGTGCTGAGGGAGGGAAGTCCCAGGGTGAGAAGGCAGCTGAGTCGTGGGGGCAAATTCTGGAGAGTCAGAAGCAAAGTCAAGGAAGGGACAGAGTTTCTATGTCCCAAACGGTACTTCTGTGGAATGGGTGTAGGAGGTGGAGGGGTATCCAAAGAGGCAAATGAAAACACGGCCATTACATTATGACTTACCAGAGACCTTATTAGAAACTGGCCCCTGGGCCCAGGGTTCTCTGCAAGTCCCAGAGTAAGGGTATTACATCATCAGACATATTTCAGTGGCTTTAGTGGGGGAATGGATGGGAGAAGGAAGACACATGAGGCAGGAGCGCCAGATAGGAGGCTGTTGCCGTTGTCCAGGTGAGAGGGAATCCGGGCCTGAACTAGGACGGAGCTGTATGAGTAGGCAGAAGGGAACAGATACAAACGCTGTATTAAATACTTGACTGATTTGTTTGCCAAAACATTTGCCCAAAATGTTCCCACAGAACTTGCATCTAGCCGTAACTAGCTGAGCCTACTGGTCACCTTACAAGAAATTGACCCCTGTCCCGTATCTGAGGTGCACTGGTGCGATTCCAGGGAAAGAGCAGCAGTGCAAGCCTCCCCTTGTGCAGCATGTTCTTAATCAGTGATTGTGGCCAATGAGGCATTCTCTGCCTTGGCATCCCCACCTCGCTTTCTCCACAGGAGACCCCAGATGCATGTTTTCAGAGTTCCTAAAATGTAAATGCCACTTGTCTTCCCAGCATGAGCCCTTCTCCTGGGCCTAGCACACTCCCTGCCAGAGCTGATTAGACAAGAGAAGAAGGGAAAACATCCCCAGGGGCTGAAGCTAAGCTCATAGAACAAAAAGACAGAAACAAAAATGGCCTATTAGATGTTCACAGGCTCAACTTGAAGTAGGAAGAGTGTAAGCCATGGTCAAGAGTCAAAGTATGGTAGCGACCCTGTGGACAGGAAGGGGCATGAGCAGTAAGGAACAATGTGGGATAGGTGAAAGATTCCTGGACTGTGAGTCAGGAAATTCTAGCAGCCCAACAACTTCCTGACCTACCTTTTATGAAAGGCACAGGATTTAGAGCCAGAAAGATGCCAGTGACTTAGAAACCATGCAGCCTACTGCCTTCCTTCTTCTTAGGGAGGCAAAAACTGAGTCTTATCAAGGTGATGTGACTTTTCCAAGGACACCTCACTACTGGGAAGTAGAGTTAGGATTGAAATTCAGGCCCTGGGGCTGCAAATTCAGTGTTGTTTATTCCCCACCTCTACCCTCTACCATGCACCCAGCTATGGGACCATAGCAAAGTCTCTTCTTTCCGGACCTCAGTTTCCCGTTCTATAAAATGAAAGCATTACACCAGATGTTGTCTAGGTTTCTTTCCAAGTCAATCCAATCAATAAAGGATTTTTTAAGCATTTGCTATGTGGAAGGCACTAGGGATACAAAGGAAAAAAAAAAAACAGTGCCTGGCATCCAGTAGCATAAATGTTACGAGGGGCTTTAATTGTAGAACCTGTAGAGAGATGAGTGCATAGTTCCTGACTAGAAATTTCCCATGCTGATGACATCACAGGTCTGATTAAAAAATGCACACATATGCATGTACATATACGAACATACATGTACAGTGATATAAAAAATAAATAAAAAAGAATTTATACAATATGCATATAATAACATGCATGTGTGCATGAATTACATTACAGCACACATGTGTATATATGGATGGATATTAACACAGATCAGAGTTTGTAGGTCTTTTAAAATTGTTTACTGTAATAGTAAATCAAATACGAGTCAGGAAGATCTGAGTTCAGATATGACCTCAGACACATCCTGGCTACGTGACCCTAGACAAGTCACTTATCCTTTGCCTGCCTTGGTTTCTAAATCTCTAAAATGGAGATAATATCACCTACCTCTCAAGGTTGTTGTGAGAATACAATAAGATAATATTTGTAAAGCAAGTTTATAAACAACCCAACGATTCTTTTTGGAGCATTTTTTTCCTATAGCTACAGATAACCCGGGTCTTCCTTTCAGAACCACCTGTTCATTGGAAAATGGCTCTTATTTTTATCAGATTGAATCAGTTTTGTTTTGTTTTGTTTTGTTTTGCATCTTAGAAATAAGATCTTTCTCAAAGAAATGTATTGCAAAAAGAAAAAAAAATCTTTCTTTTTCTCCTCCCTGCTCCCGCATCCCCTTCCCAGTTAACTGTTTCCCTTTTAATCACAGAGTGCCTACACTCAGACTTCCCATAGGCAATCTGACTAGCCCAAGGCCTCCTGAGACCTCCAGCTGCCCAACACCTGTTTAGGCTCAAGTCAAAAAGCATTAAACCTGAGCTCCCAGTAAAGAAAGGAACGCCGGCTTTTGTAAATTATATGTATTTTCTACAGTTTAAAAGCAGCTTAGGGCCTGCATGCAAAAGTAAGCAAGGGAGTCTACCAAGAAAAACAAAGGTACTTTGTACCACGAATATATTTGTTTCCTAGTTTTGCTCCAGTTAACCCTGTGCAGCCCTTTTATGCAGCATTACAGACCTCTTTTCTTCAAGGCATCTTGTCTAGGTGTTATAGGCAAGCATGAAGGCAAATGTGGATGGTGCCTTCTGTCCACCCCACTGTGCTCTACACACCCAGCACTTAAGAAACATCGGCCTCTCTATCCTCCACACCTTGGCCTAATTTTTGCTCCTTACCTGATTCCTCTGGGCCTCACCCTCCATTGGTGAGTTCTTCCTAGAAGATCCATTTTGGGGACCGGCTCAGACCAGCTCAGTCCTCTGACCTTAAGCCACCATTGGGGGTAGCTCCTCCACCTACTTTCTCAACTCCCCTTTGTAGGTTGTCATTCCGCTTTAGATTGTAAGTTACTTGAGGGCAGGGACTTTTTTTTCTTTTTGCTTATTTCTGGATTCCCAGTGTTCAGAACAGTGTTTAGCACTTTATAAATGCTTATAAATTGACTGTATTATAACATTTTGTCTAATATAAAAACAGCAAAGCCAGGAACAAAATGGACCTGAGGATTATTAAGTTGGCCCTAGGCTAAGGAACAAGTTAATTGTTATGCCTGGATGTGACTGATTACATCTCCAGAGGAAAGAGGAGAATAGAAATGAGAGGAATGATCTAAAAACAAACCACATCCCAAACCACCCCCAAGGGA
The DNA here is from genome assembly GCF_900497805.2 of Vombatus ursinus. NCBI lineage: Eukaryota > Metazoa > Chordata > Mammalia > Diprotodontia > Vombatidae > Vombatus > Vombatus ursinus. The sequence continues at coordinate 969,502 of NW_020950758.1, read as the reverse complement.
CTCAAGGGCTTCCAAGGCTTTGGCCACACCCCTCTCCAACAGGGTGGAGGGATCAGACAGGAAGAAGCAGGACGAGTTGCTCCTATCTGCCCTCTGGAGCTATATCCACCCCGATTCACTAAGCCTGCACACAGGCAGACTGGGAGTGTATGTGTCTGTGCATAAACACTCCCTCAGTCCCATGTTAGGTACTTTAACCAACCAGGAGAATGTAAGGTACCTGGCACTAGTGTCTAGTTTTTGCTCATAAATTTTTTGTGCTTATGTGTATGTACATATATGTATATGCACATATGAGCTGAGGGGGTGGTTTTCTGTTTTTTTGTTTTGTTTTGTTTTTTAAACCAAGCCTGTGACATCATCAGAATAAAGACATCCTGATGATTGACTACCTCTATCAGTGCCAATCTCTACCTTCTCAGCAAATAAAAGCTGTCAGGAGTTTTAGTGTGGTGTGGTTGGTAGAAAGGATAGAGCCAGGAAGGTCTTTCTCTTCCACATACTAGCTGTGTGACCCTGGGAAAGTCACGTTACATCTCAGTGCCATAGACATAGAGAGACAGACAGAAAGATAGATATTGAAAGAGGTAAATGTTGTTCAGTCCTTTCAATTGTGTCCAGCTCTGTGACCCCATTTGGGGTTTTCTTGGCAAAGATGCTGGAATGATTTGCCATTTCCTTCTCCAGCTCATTTTATGAATGAGGAAACTGAGGTAAATAGTGTGAAGTGACTTGCCCAAGGTCACACAGCTGGTCAGTGTCTAAGGCCAGATTTGAACTCAGGAAGAGGAGTCTTCCTGACTCCAGGCTGAGTACTCTATCCAATGCACCACCTAGCTACCCGCCAGAGACATAGATGAGAGATAAATAGCAAGATAATAGAGCAATTGATAACTGATAGGTGAATAGAGATAAAAGTATGTAGAAATGAGACAAAGGTAGGTAGGTAGATAGACAGATGGATGGATGGTTAGATAAGATGGATAAATATGCTTTATATGAGCATAACCAGCGAAATCTGGAAAGGCTTCCTGTAAGAGATGAGATCTGAGATTAGCCTTGAAGGACACTAGGGATTTTAAGAGGCAAAGGTGTGGAGAGAATGCCTTCCACGTATGGAGAACAGTATGTATAAACACCCAGAGGTAGAAGATTCTATACCCAGTTTGGCCACAGGAAATCAACCAGCTTGTCCAGTGACTCTTCTTTCTCCTAAGGTTGGAAAACCACATTTTAGAAGGAATATTGATGAACTGGGTCTAAAGGATGGTGACCAGAATGGTGAAAAGGCTTGAAACCAAAGCCACCCAAAGAATGGTGGCTGGAATTAAGAACATTTTCCCTGGAGAAGAGAAGGCACGATGGAGCAAGGCTGGTATCTTCAAATATGAGCTCTCTTGCTATGTAGAAAAGGGACAAGACAAGCTCTGCCCTGCCTTAGATGGAGGAACTCCAAGAAATGGTGGAAGATGCAGAAAGGTAGTCTTTGCCTCTTCATAAGGAGGGTTTTCCTAGTAATCAGAAACAACCAAAAAATGGAATGGGCTGCTTCAGGGAGCAGGGAGCAGGACAGAGGATGGGTAATGAGGAGTTACATATCTCTGCAGAATGTTGCACGGGAAGAGTCCTGGCTTTGAAATCTGAGACTTGGGTTCAAATTCTGTATCTTACTCTTAATACCCATGTGACCTTGGGGTGGATACTTAACCTCCCTGTGCCTCAATTTACTCACCTGTAATTGATGGGTTTTAGTATAGAAGGTACTTAGAGTCCCTTCTAGATCCAGTACTGGTAAACTCTTCAACTTGAAAGGCTACAAGCCAAGACTAAAGTGGAGAGAATGTTGGTGCATGATTTTTTTGTTTGCATATGATTGTGCATTTAACGCAGCCTCTGAAGCTGAGATGCAACAAAGTAGGAATCAGTTCTCTGCTGCTTGTGCTAATTTTGGCCTAACAATTAACACCAAGAAAACACTAGTGCTCCACCAGCCAGCACCTCACCATCCATATGTGGAACCATCAATTACAGTAAATGTAGAAGTTTTGAATACTGTGGGTAAGGTTCACTTACCTTGACAGTATACTTTCCAGAGATGCACACATTGATAATGAAGTTTATGCATGCATTACCAGAGCTAGCTCAGTGTTTGGAAGGCTCCAGAGGAAAGTATGGGAGAGAAGAGGTATCTGACTGCCTACCAAACTGAAGGTCTACAGGGTCATTATGGTGACCTCATTGTTGTATACCTGTGAAACCTGGACAGTGTGCCAGATCTATGCCAGGAAACTAAATTGCTTCCATTTGAACTGTCTTCAGAAGATTCTGAAGATGATCTGACAAAATAAGATACCAGACACTGAGGTGCTTTCTCAAGCTGAACTGACAAGCATTCAACCTCTACCTCACAGAGTGCACCTCCAATGGACTGTCCATATTTCAAATGTCAAATGTACACTTGCCTAAAAGACAATGAAGAAGTCACACAAGGCAAGTGCCCACATGGTGGTCAGAAGAAGTGATACAAGTCCACTCTCAAGGTCTCTCTTAAAAACCTTGGAATTCATTGTGTGACATGGGAGACACTGGCATAGGACCACCCAGCAGGGAGTGCCCTCATCAGAGCAGGTGCTGTGCTCCACGAGCAAAGCACAATTGAAATAGCTCAAAAGAAATACTAGATGTGCAGATTTAGAGACTCCACCGCAAACGTTCACATGGACTATTTGTGCCCAAACATTGGGAGAGCATTCTGAGCTCATGTTTTTCTGATAGGCCACAGCCGGACCCACTGTAACTTGACCCTAACACAGTGATGTCATTTTGGTCCTCTTTGAGAACTAATGACAATAACAACCAGCTCTTACACGATGATTTCCTGATCCTATGAAATAGAGACGGACAGCCTCTCTTTACATTGGTAGTAGAAGACATCAGTGCTTTGGATAGAGGTGGAATGATCAAGCAAACACATACGGTGGCCATAACTAGAGGATGCCCCAGCTCATTGGCTCTGGCAAGAGTGTACTCATGGAGAATGAGTAGATCTGGACCCTTGAGTGACTCATTTGCCCTGATCCTTTCCTGTAGCCTTTTCACGTCCTGGCTCAGTGGTGGATGATTTGGTATTTGGAGGTGACAAAGCAAACGTTGGGAAGTGAGGTCCCTTGGCCCTCTCCCATGAGTCAGGGCTACAGTGTCAAAGCTGCATTATCAATAATGGCTCACTGGGCCAGAAAAAGAATCTCACTCAGTAGAACTCAAAAGGATTGACTCTGTCCTGTGAAGTTCTCTCTCCTTCCACCCGCCAAGCATGCAAGGACTCTTGGAGCCTGTCCATAGACTTCCTGTGAGCGGTGAGGAAGGATGTCTTGCCTCATGCCAGCAGCAAAGCAATGGTGGCTGCTCCCATATGGGCTGAGCATGGGATGGCCAAAGCAAACATTAGCCTGCATTCCTGGTTGCCTCTGTGTGTGTGTGTGTTTGGGGGTGGGTTTCTTTCTGTCCAGTCTTGAAGCAACCTTGTGAGTCTGAGAGGGGCTGATTCCCTCAGCTGGTTCAGGCTTCCCTGCGGGTGCTACAGCTTACCAGCTACCTCATCCCTTCTAGAATTCAGCCCCCAACAGGAGGAAAAGCCTTCCTGCCTGGCCAGCCAGCCCAAAAGATATGGACCTCAAAGCAGACACTGCAGGGTAAAGGACAACCTGAAAAGCCTGTTAAGCAGTGTCATAAAATGTTTACTCTTCTAATTTTTAAAGACCAACCCACCAGATGTTTTGTATTGTCGCTTGTTCTGAGTGTTGTTACACAACCATTTACTAAGCACCAGCACATGTCAAAAACTATACACAAGGGGCAGCTAGGTGGCACAGTAGATAGAGCACCAGCCCTGAAGTCAGGAGGACCTGAGTTCAAATCCAGCCTCAGACCAAACACTTGACACTTACTAGCTGTGTGACCCTGGGCAAGTCACTTAACCCCAATTGCCTAAAAAAAACAAAAATTAAAAAAATTAAAAAATTAAAAACCAAAAACTATACACAAGAACGCTAGGAATACCAAGACAGAAGGGAAATAGTCCTTGTCCTCATGTTACATATACTCTATGGGGGCAAACTACGTATGCCTATGTAGGTATCCAGAAAACATGAATCAATAAGTTAAGCTTGAGTGCAGAGGGAGACTGGAAAGGAAGGTTTTGACTAACTTTAAAGTGAAGAATTAGAAGAGAACCCAGACTTGGGGACCACATAAGACCTCATACAAAAGGAGGTGCTTAAGCTGAGATTTCAAAACAAAACAAAATGGGGGTTCCAAGAGGTAGAAGTCAAGGGGCAGAGAATTATAGTCTTGGGTTCAACCAGTGTATGGGTAAGGAGGTGAACAGAAGAAGGCAAATATGGTAGTAGTGATGCAGTCTATAGGTTAGGGGTCCTGGAATCCCAAAATCACAGCACCCAAGTCCTGCCCGAAAGAATTTGACCTAAGCCTTCTTGCAGCCAAAAACAAGGTTTATTGAAGATTCGCCATATTATCTAAACTCTTAAGGAATCTGAGTATCTATGGGCTATTGGCTGGATTCTAAGAATCAGAGCATCTTAATGGAGACAAGATGGACCTTATATACAGAAAGTCTGGGAGGGATCTAGGAGTGACCAAGTAGTTTGGGGTGACGGGAGGAAGGGCCTAAGGAAATCTGGATGGGAGTGGCTAGTAAGCCGCGGTGAACAGAACTCCTGGGACCTAGACCTCGTGGCCAAGGGAGAATGGAGCCTAGCTAGGATTAAGGGAGGGAAATGGCCGAGGGCCATAGGGAGGTAAAACAATGTAGGGGAGATCGGGTGTAGCCACAATGAAAGGCCAGTTGATGGGATTATGGCCTCAGGGGAACACCAGAGATTTGGCCATGTGGGAAAGTCCAGGGTTTTTCCTTTCTGGGGCCCAGATTCCAACCCCATCAGTAGCACAAGGTGAGGAAAGGGAGTAAGAAGACTGGAAAGGTGGGAAGGTGTCAGATCATAAAGAGCCTTCCATTACAAAGAGAGAGGGTTTTAGATTTTTTTTTCTCTTATGGATAATGGGGAGCCACTGGAATTTATTGAGCAGGGGGATGACATGATCAGAACTATGAGTTTCTTTCTAACTCCTGATCTCATGACTAGAATTCTATGAAATTTTTGGTTAAGTGTCACCCCACCTCCCTCACCAACACCACCCCTAAGAAAATCTGGTAGAAGAGTGAAATCACCTTTAAGATGACAAGGGCTGAGAATTCCTGTTTTGACATTCCCTTTCCGAGGACACACCTAAGGAAAGGTGGGTGTGCTCCATCTGAAATTTGGTGCTTTTCCCTTGGGGAAGATCCCATTTCCCCAGTGGGAATATTTTGCTTAGCTCAAGGAGCTGAGGTACACTTCAAAGAGTACCCATGGGTAGAAAAGAAGGGGCTGGGCACTGGGGCCAGACTTTCCATACCCTTGGCCATGAGAGTTGTCCTCAGTAGCTCCAAGAAAGTTATCTTTGCTGTTGGGCTGCCAGACACATGAACTCATGCGGATGAGGGTGAGCCAAAGTAAAGGCTCAAGACCCTTGACTGACCTCGAATGCTGAGCTTGCTCCAGGAATGAAGCAATCCAAGCGGTTCTAGTTCTGGACATGTAATTCCAAGGTACCAATTTGCTTTGGTGGTGGTATGTAGACAGTGAAGGCCCCATCCTTCACCCCTAAAATTCCTTGTTCATCCAGCAGAATCTGGCCTATTGAACATCCCCAAATCACAATGCCAGAAACGGAAATGAAGAAGTGGACTCGTTCGTCTCCTGTAATCAAGTTGTCTCAGGAAATGAAAATCTTACCTTCAGCAAAATTACAATCAATCAGCAAGTATTTATTAAGCCCCTACTATGTACCAGGTACTCTGCTAGTGGTGGGGATGCAAAGACAGTAGTGAAATGCTGCTCTCAAGAAGCTTATGTTCTAACAAGGGCCAGAATATCTACATGTTTCACATATCAATATAAGACAGTATGAGAGCAAGGGCACTAGCACCTGGGGCATTTGGAAAAGCATTCATGGGGAAAGCAATGCTTTAGCTCAGTCTTATAGAAAATCGGGGATTTCCAGAGACAGAAATGTGGAGGGATCAACTTTTTGGACAAATACTCTGTGAACCATCAGAAACAGAACTCATTCTCTTTCCTCTAACTCTGCTCCCTTACTGTACAGGGCAGTGCCACTCTCCCAATATCTGATATCCAGTCCGGGAATCATCCTAAGCTTCTCACTCCCACTCACCCCCCATATCCAAGCTCTTGTCAAGACCCGTTGACCTCATCCCTGCCAACATCTCTTAAACACGCCCTCTTCTCTCCTCTGACATGACCCCCACCCTGATGCAGACCTTCACACCTCACACCTAGACTATTGCAATAGCTGCTGGGGTCTGCCTGCCTCAAGTTTCTCCCCATTCCAATGCATCCTCCATTCAGCCCCAATGTGATTTTTCTAACACGGAAGTCCAAACTTGTCATCTCCCCCTACTCAATAAGCTCCAGTGGTTTCCTGTTGCCTCCATGACCAAATACAACATGCTAGTTGTCATACAACGCCCTTCATAACATAGCCCCTCCTACTCCTTTCCAGTCTTCTTATACCTTCTTAGATCCAGTAACATTGACCTCTTGACTGTTCCTCAAACAAAACACTCCATCTCTCGGCTTTGGGCATTATCCCCAAGCTTGGAACACCATCTCTCCCAAGAGAGAAGCCTCCCTTGGCTTCCTTTAAGCCCCAACTAAAATTTCTTCTTGTAAAGGAAGCTTTCCCTAGCCCCTCTTGATTCTAGTGTTATGCTGTATTTAGCTTGCCTTGTATATATTTGCATATTGTCTCCCCTATTAGATTGTAAGCTCCTTGAGGGCAGGGACTATCTTTTGCCTCTCTGTATCCCCAGCACAGTGCCTGGCACATAGTAGGTATTTCCTAAATGTTTATTGATTGATCAATTAAGAGACAAGAGAGGGATGGATCATGTTTGAGGCATATCAAGCTGGGCTGAACAATAGAATTTCTGGAAGGTAGTAATGTATAAGAAGATTAGAAAGGTTGACAAAAAAAAAAGACATGCGGTTAGCTTTAATGAATAGAATTGAAAGAATCCAGAGGTTGACCAGTTCAGTCCCTTATCTGGTACATGAATTCTTGAAAGAACATTCCCCTAAAGTGACTTTCTAAGGGGAAGGGAAGGGAGGGAGAGAGAAGAAGGAATAATACCATTTACATAGCTCTTCAAGATTTACAAAGTGCTTTATGAATATGATCTCTTTGTATCCTGATAACAACCCTGGGGCTAGATATTATCATTATCCCCATTTTACAGATGAGCAAACTGAGGCAGACACCACTTAAACAACTTGGCCTGGGATACGTAGCTCATAAGTGTCTAAGGATGAATTTGAACTCAGATCTTCCTGACTTTGGGTCCAGCACATTCCCAGCTGCACCACCAGTCGTCTGGTAGGGAGGAAGATCACCACAAGAGCCTAAAAACCAATAGTTCTACGTAAAAAATACAGCTAATGATATACATTCTGTCTCCACCTTTTTTCCTCACAAAGCAAACTGGCTCTGGTGTGAGGTACTTGGGACACTGTGGATGTAGGAATGGAGGAGCGTTGCCCGTATCGCCATTCCCTGCATGGAATAGCTGTTCCCTCAGCAGCTCTCAACATTTATGCAGCAAGAGAAGCTAATGCCAGGAAGGCTTCATCGCAATGACTTTTTCATTGGGTTACTCAGAGGTGTCAGGGAGGAGGCAAGCTGCTGGGTATGCCTTGATGGCTGCAGCCACCAGCCATAATTCGGTGGTTGATGTAGAGTGGGTGAGGGAAAAGCGTGTTGATATTAACACTATAATTAGGGAAGTCCCACAGGGACCTGGGAAGCAGGTGAAATACATCTCGCACAAATGTGCTTTCATCCCAGAGTCTTGCAGAGGCAGCAGTAGCTGGGATATTTAAGGAAGAGGAAGAACAGTTACCAGCCACTAGCAGATAATTAGACAGGCCAGCTTTGTCATGTGGAGGCTGCTTGGTTTATTCAGAGAACAGCAGTCAGACTCAGACCCAGGCAAACCTCCTGGGATCAAGAAGGGCACAGTTATATTGTTTAGAACAAGGATTTCCAAAATGGGGGCAATGCCATGACTGCCAATTGCAGAGAGGGAAGGCAGATCACACCTTACCCTTCCCCTAGCAACCAATGGGGATTTGTCTCCAATACAAACTCACTACCCTGCTCCCTCCACCCCTTTCAATCTCTCTCTTTCTACCCCAAGGTAGTCTTCTCAGGAAAGTTAAAAACCTAGCCTCCACCAGACCATCTGCACAAATTAGGAAAATGAACTGTGCCCCCCGAACCTCCTCCCAACACACAGAGCAAACCCCACTCCCTCTCTCCCCTCACCTACGGGATACCCCTCAACTGCCTCTGAGCTCTGGGACAGTGGCCAAAAAATAAGAGCCCTGCCTCCACACCTTTTCTTATTTCTGGGGACAGAGTAAGAAAGGACGAGCAGGCATGGATGGGGTGCAATCTACATTACAGATCTCATTTCGTTATATTTTTCCCTCCCCCCAAGTCCATCCATCTTTCAGACTTGACATAGGATCATTGAAACACAGATTTGGAGTTTAAAGGGACCTTAATGGCCGTCAGGTCTGACCCCCCCCCCATTTTGTAGATGAGGAAATTGAGTCACACAGAAGATCTGGGCAAGTGGCTTACCCAGAGTCACAGAGCTAGTATCTAAGCAGGATTTGAATCCAGATCCTCTTGACTCCCAACACCATGCTAGTCCTGTCAAAGGCAGTGCCATTCTTCCAGTTAACGCAAGCTGGCAGCTTCTAGGTGATTCTCTTGGAGATTTCCTTGGAGAATGTTCTTCACTCTCACTAGCGGCCAAATCTTCTTGTTTCTCTCTAAGCAGAGTATTTCACATCTGAATCCTCTCTGCTTCTGTGATCAGTTGCTCACTCACTCACTGTCAGTAAGTCAATCGGTCAACAAGTGTTTATTCTACAGATAAGGAAGCCGAGGATGATTAACTAGATACTTGGGACCTCTAGCTAGGATGTGAAAGAGACAAACCTGAATTCAGGTCTCTTAGCTCTGATTCCAATGTCTTTTCAACTCTATTATGATGTTATCCTAAATGAAGAGATCCCAGAAGGGCACAAACAGCAGTGGAAAACATAAAGGATGCTGTAGCACCCAGGAGTTCTGAGTTCAAATTCTGGTTTTGCCACATGCTAGCTGAATGACCCTGAATAAATCACTTCTCTTCCTGCTTCATTCACCCAATGAAAGAGTTAACTGAGGTGACCCAGATCCTTTCTGGCTCTAAATCCCTAGGCTCTTAGCCAGGTCTTATCCAGGGTCATGCATCCAAAAAGTGGCAGAGCTACTCTGTATTTATCTTCTGTGTTCTGATCAGTCAAGCAACAACAAGCATTTATTAGGTATCTTCTATATGCCAGGCACTGGGCTAAGCACTGGGATACAGAGAAAAGCAAAACACAACCCCTACCCTCAGGGAAGTCAGCTTCTATATAAGGAGACACAATATAAATAACTAGGTACACATTAGATAGACATAGACATCATAGACAAGTCAGTCAATTAATAAATCAGTAAATTTTCATTTACAAAATATTTACTGTCTACTAGGCACTGTGCCAAGCACTAGGGATCTAAAGAAAGACAGAAGACATTCCAATGGCCTCAAGGGAGCTCACAGTCCAATGTAGCAACTATGTACAAACCAGCTATATACATGATAAATAGGAAATAGTCAAAAAAGAGAAGGTACCAGAAATAAGGGGGATTGGGAAAGACTTCCAGGAGAAGACAAAACTTTAGTGGGGACTTGGAGGAAACCAGGGAAGCCAGGAGGCAGAGAGGACAAAGGAGAGCATTCCAGAAATGGAAGAGTAGCCACAGAAAATGCCTAGAGGCGAGAGGTTGAGTGTCTCGCTTAGAGGCTGAATGAAGATTAAACAAGAGACAGAAAGAGCAGTCAGACAGGTAGGAGGGGAACCAGGAAAGTGCACTCTCATGAAATCCTAGCGAAGAAAGAGTATGGAAAGGAACACAGGGAATTCAACACTGCCAAAGACTTTAGAGAGGTCTAGAAGATCATTTAAGAAATTATCGGGAATTTTGGAGAGAATTATTTCAGTTGAATGATGAGGTTAGAAGACTAAGGAATTAAGTAGAGAGGGAGAAGAAAGAAAATGGAAACACCAGGTGCAGACAGGTTTCTCAAAGAGTTTAGCTATGGAAATGTATTGCAGTCACTTCTTAACTGGAGTCCCTGGCTCAAGTCTTCTTTCCAATACCTCCTCCACAAAGGTGGCAAAGGGTAGATTTGCCCATGTCACTCTCTTACTCTATAAATTCCAAAGGCAAACCTAGTGAATCTGTTGTGGTTGTTGGATCATTTCAGTTGGGTCTGACTCTTCAAGACCCCATTTTGGGGTTTTCTTGGCAAAGAGATTGGGGTAGTTTGCTATTTCCTTCTCCAACTCATTTTACAGATGAGGAAACTGAGGCAAATAGGGTTAAGTGACTTGCCCAAAATCACATGCCTAGTAAGTGCCTGAAGTCAGATTTGAACTCATGAAAATGAGTCTTTCTGATTCCAACCCCAGTGCTTCATCTATTGAGTCATCTAGCTGCCCTATATTTTACTAATAATTAATTAAATAATTATACTATTATTGATGTGTTAATATTTCATTTTCAGCTATTTTTTAAAAATTCTTCTTTCTAGGAAACTAGATGGTATCTAGTGGATAGAGTGCTGGACTTGGACTCATGAAGATGTGAGTTCAAACCCAGCCTCAGACTTTTACTAACCATGCGACCTGGGGCAAATGACCTAACCTTTCTGTCTCAGTTGTCTCATCTGCAAAATTAGGATAAAAAAAGCACCTATTTCACAGAGTGGTTTTGAGCATCAAATGAGATAGCACGTATCAAATTATTTTGTAAGCCTTCAAGCACTGTATAAATGCTAGCTTTTATTATTTGGTGAAAGTTTTATGATGAATATGATCACTAATACAATAGTGCTTGTATAAATAATAAATAAATAAATAAATTAGCATTTGGGAGGCTCCAAAGGAAAGTGTGGGAGAGAAGACGTATTAGACTGCCTATCAGACTGAAGGTCTACAGAGCTGTTATGCTGACCCTATTGTTGTATGCCTGTGAAACCTGGGCAGTATACCAGTGCCATGCCAGGAAACTGAATCACTTTCCATCTGAATTGTCTTCAGAAGATTCTGAAGATGACCCGGTGAGATAATGCACCAGACAATGAGGTCCTTTCTCAAGCTGAACTGACAAACATTCAAACTCTACTGTAGAGAGTGCACCTCCAATGGGCTGGCAATATTGTTTATATGTCAAACGTACACTTTCCAAAAAGACTATTTTACAGAGAACTCACACAAGACAAGTGCTCCCATGGTGGGTGGTAAGGAGTACCGATACAATGACACTCTGGAGCTCTCTCTGAAGAACTTTAGTATCAATTGTGAGGCACTGGGAGTCCCTTGCAAAGGACTGCTCAGTGCAGCACGCCTGAATCAAAGAAGGTGCTGTTCTCTATGAGCAAAACAGAATTGTGGTAGCAAAAAAAAAAAAAAAAAGTGAGATGCACAAATTTAGAAACATCTCCACTCCAAATGTTCATATGGACTATTTGCGCCTAACCTGTGGTAGAGCCTTCCAACCTCATATTGGTCTAATCAGCCACAGTAGGACACACTGTACCTTGACCTCAACATCATGATGTCATTTTGGTCCTCTTCAAGAATGAAGAACGAGCAAACAAACAACGATCTGAATATGGGGGAGAAGGGGGCAATGTGCTCAATTTTTTAAAAAATTAACCGGGGCATTCAGTCAACAAAGTTTTCAGCCGCTGATGTAGGGGTTGCTGGGAAATAACCCTTACATAGTGTTCTTTATCTGATCCCCAGAGTTTAGAAGAGTAAAAAAGAAGCAATGAATAAGTTTGTCCCTTCACAATTTCCAAAGGAACTTTCCAAAAGTATGAATGATTTTGTTTGTACAGCACATGCCAAATATTCCCCTTTGCCTCCCGTACACAGACAGCCTTCCCTGGTAACTTTTTTTTTTTTTGAGAAAAGAAAAATCAGTTTAGTAAAATCAACTGACATTTTGACATTTGGTAGCACAAGCAGAGTGCAAACCCATAGCTCCTCACTTCTCCAACATAAAGGAGGCAGGGATATTTTCTAGACCGTTGTCCAGGGCTATGCTAGCGAATTATAATAATGTACTATTTGGTGTCAGTTTTTAATTCTTTTTAAATGACATGATTAGAGTCATTGGGCAGGCATATTGTATTCCTGCTTATCTCCATCTACTTCAGTTTATTATGTCTTCCCATGTTTCCGAAAATTCCTCAGTCATTTTTCATGGTACAAGTGTTTGATTACATATAGGGGGATGGGTATTTTTGTTACTTTCTTAGAATAATTCCAAGGGTTTTGTTGTTGTTGTTGTTTTCTGGAATGCTCATACCAGTCTAGAGCTCCAAGATCGGTCTATTATTAGCAAGCCTGTTTTCCCACAGATCCTTCAGTATTGACTCTTTCCACCTTTTGTCATCTTTTTGGGCATGATAGGAAACTTCAAAGTTGTTTCGATTTTCTTTTTTTTTTTTCTTTTTGAAGTCAATTGAGGTTAAGTGACTTGCCCAGGGTCACACAGCTAGTAAGTGTTTGAAGCCAGTTTTGAACTCAGGTCCTTCTGACTCCATGGTTGGTGTTTTATCCACTGTGCCACCTAGATGCCTCAGTTGTTTTGATTTTGAATTACCCTTTGTATTCCTTATTTAGGTTAGCCTTTCACATGGCTAGGGCTGGATTTGTGATTTCAATGGTACAATGAAATACTGGATGAGGAAACTCCTTTTACCATTTCAGATTGGAACATTATTTGCAACTGATAGGTTTAGAGGGGGCAGCTGGATGTATAGTAAATAAAATGCCAGGCCTAGAGCAAGGAAGACCAGAGTTCAAATCCTACCTCAGACACTTATTAGCTGTGTGACTCTGTGCAAGTCACTTCACACTATTTGCCTCAGTTTCCTCATCTGTAAAATGAGTTGGGGGAGGAAATGGCAAACCACTCCAGTGTCTTTGCCAAGAAAACCCCAAATGGGGTCATGGAGAGTCAGACAGTACAAGAAATGACCAAACAACAAAAGACTTAGAGGGCTGATATGAGCAATGAGAGGGAAGTTTCTTGCCCAGGGTCACGCAGCCAGGATGCAACTGAGGTAGGACCTGAACCCAGGTCTTCCAGGCTTCAGGTACAGCTCTCTATCCCCTACCCCACGCTGTATTATTTCCGACGTGTGCTAATGTTTAACAGTTCTTTTGAGAATTATTTTCATATCCTCTGATCGCTTCCTGAGGGGACTGGCTTTTGTTCTTATATATTTGTATTAAGTTCATTACTTATTATTAGTTCTCTATATCAGCTAGGATTTGCATAGTGCTTTAAGATTCGCAAAGCACTTTGAAAAACCCTGGGAGATGGGTGTGTTGAGGAATCTGAGGCAGAGGTTAGGTGACTTGGCCAGGGTCACACAGATAGGATGGTTTGAACTCAAGTGTTTCTGACTACAGACCCAGTGCTCTATCCACTGCATCACCCAGCTGCCTACATAAATGTTACTATTACTAATACAAATTCCTTAAGGGCAGAAATTGCCTCCCCTTTGGGTTTTCATTGTTGTTGTTGTTTCTTTGTTTGTTTTTTGTATCTTTAGCAGCTAGAAGACGGCCCAGAATTTAGTAAGAACTTCATAAATAATAAGGGCTTTTTTCCCTCATTCTCATCTTTCTTCATATGTTCTATTTTGCAGCCACTCTCTGGTTATCCTTCTTACCTCCGGACAACGCACGCTTCCCCATCTATTGAATCACAAAATCTTATCCAAGGCAAAACCTTAAGGGCAGATCCTTCGCAGATGAAGGGAGCAGTGCTTGCCTGCTGTGGCCCTGCCCCTCTCTGGTTACTGAACCAATGTGGTGCCGGCACAATCTCGCCCTGGCCATCGAGTCCGTTGGGCCGAGTTCAGACTGGTCTAGGTCACTTCCAGTGCCCTCCTCACAGGCTGGCACCTCCACCTTCTTCTAATGATGAGAAAAGAAAACACAAGATTCTTTTGTTACTGCTGCTGCTAATGTTCCTGTTGCTATAAGCAAAGTGCCCCAAGAAAACCTCCAGGAAAAGACGCCTAGAATGCAGAATACCAGGGAAGGGATCATATCCTCTATATCATAGAGAATGCGTGAGCTGGGAAGACTCTAAAACATAGAACGTAGAACGTCTTTGTTAGAAGCAACCTTAGAACTTGTAACATAGAATGTGAGAACTGCAAGAGCCCTTAGAACATAAAGCATTGAATGTTGCAGCTAGAGCAGACCTCAGGTATATTGTCTGACCCAGCACCTCCTTTCATGGGCTACAGAGCAGCAAGGTGCCGAACTGGACCTGGAATCAGAAAGGCCTATGTTTAAATCTAGCCTCAGACATCCACTAGCCGTGTGACCTTGGACAAGTCACTTCACCTCTCTGCCTCAGTTTCCCCACTGTAAAATGGGAGCGATAATAACACCTGCCTCCCAAGGTTGTTGTGAGGATCAAATAATAGAATGTTTGTAAAGTGTTTTGCAAATGTTAAAATGCCATGTGCTGTTTTTCAGTCATTTCAGTCATGCCCAACTCTTTGTGACCCAATTTGGGGTTTTCTTGGCAAAGATACTGGAGTGGATTGTCATTTCCTTCTCCAGCTCATTTTATAGAGGAAGAAACTGAGGCAAACAGGATCAAGTCACTAGCCTAGACAGCCAGTAAGGTCTAAGGCCAAATTTGAACTCAGGTCTTCTTGACTCCGGGCCTGGCATTCTATCCACACAGATACATAAAGTGCCACATAAATGCTAGCTAGCTATGTAGCTAGCTAATAGTAGTAGAAATAGCAGTGGTGGTGGTAGTAGTAGCAGTACTGGTAGAAATAGTAGTAGGAGTAGTTGTAGTAGCAGTAGTAGCAGCAGCAGCAGCAGGAATAGTAGTAGTGGTAGTAGTAGTAGTAGTAGTAGTAGTAGTAGCAGCAGCAGTAGTAGTAGTAATAGTAATAGTAGTAGATGTAATAGTAGTAGTAGTAGTAGAGTAGTAGTAGTAGTAACAGTAGTAGTAGTAATAGTAGTAGTAGTAGCAGTAGTAGCAGCAGCAGCAGTAGTAGTAGTAGTAGTAGTAGTAGTAGTAGTAGTAGTAGAAACTGAGAAATGGAGGCCCAGGGAAGGCAAGTTACTCAAGATTAGTGACTTCACATTGTGGCAGACCCAGGACTCCCTAGCCAGAGCTCCTCCCACTCTACTGGATTGACGAGGTAATGTGCTGGACCAGGAACCTCGAGATAGGTTCCAGGTAGAGCTCTTCTACTCATTTGTGGTGTGACCTTGGGGACCTTAGGGAGGTTCTTTTCCTCCTTTGGGCAAAAGGGTCCTCACCTTTATAATAAAGAAGATGGACCAAATGATCTTAGGGTCCCTTCTAGCCTTGCCAACCTGTGATTTACACTCTGAGGTCACTTGCAGTTTTGAAATTCTCTGTTCTAAGATTCTACCCATCTCTGACACTATGTTCTGTGTTCTAAGGTTCCTCCCAGCTCTGACATTCTATGTTCTAACATGCCTCCCAACTCTGACATTTTATTTTCTTGGTTCTAGGTTCCTTCAGTGTGTCTGACATTCTATGTTTTCTGTTTATTGTATCGTACATTTAGAGCTGGATTGGACCTTGGAGGCCACCGAATACAAGCCTTTCATTTGACAGACAAGGAAGCGACATGACTTACCCAGAGTCATGCAACTAATAAGTGTCTGAGGTGGGATTTGAACCCAGGTCTCCCAGGCTCTAAGCTCACAGCCATCTCTACTCTCAAAGGCACGGGTGGGGAATTGAACCCCAGCCTCCTGGTGGCAGCCAAGAATTCTTCCGCTAAATAACTCAAGCACTCTTATTGCAAGGTCCCTTTCAATGTTGCCAGGCCATAGCATAGGATTTCTACTTTACAGACTAATTAACAATTGAGCAATCTTTCCGCCTTTCCTTTCCTTCCTAAGTTGAGACGTGTGATGCTTATGATGTAACTCACCAAGAGGGGAAAGGCCCATTTAAGGGAATCGTCCAAATCCCAGGGATGTTAACACCCGTCTCCGATTTCCCTCCTGACTCCTGTCTTGCTTGGGCAATGTCCCCCTTCCTGTCCCCCCCCCCCCCCCAGCTCCAGATCATGCCAAACGATTAAAGTCCCTGTTCTTCATTACCTCACTTCACAGAGATGCTGAAAGGATGGGGCTGATGAGACCTAAGCCAGGGCAGTAACTTAGGATTCCTTCTAAGTGGGAGAGGCCAAGAGGCTGCTGGGAGCAGGGAGGCAATGGCTGCATAGCAAAATGCCTGCTGGAACTGGTCTTCCCCCCCCCCCCAAAGCTGTCTGTGTTCCTCCAACTGCACCCAAAGATCAGTATGAATCAGGACGAACACAACCTTTCCAATCCCTAGGATGCATCTAACAGGTCTCTGGCTCACACGGCACTAAAGGGAAAAAGGAAAATGAGGAGGAAGAGAAAGCTTCCAGCCTCCGCCAGCCTTTGCTGGCAGAATGCTGGTCCTTCAAGACAAACCACAGCTTTGTTGGGATTGGTTTTAATTCTGTGTCTGCACGTTGGTAGCAAGGACTTGGCTAAAAACACCAAGCCCAGCCACGCTCTTTGCCCATGGGAAACACAGGGCAACTTTTTCCATCCAGAATGAAGATGTCTCATTCCTTCAGAAATGGTTATCAAGCATCTACCGTGTACAGACAACTGGACTAGACAGTCCGGGGTCAGAGCCTAGCATTCCCTGGCATGGGGAATTCCCAAGGGACCAATGCAGGGTGACATTTTCTCTGTAATTTATAGCCTAAGAGAGCTGCCTAATTGGTGCAAACTTAAATAAAAATAGACCTCTGTGGGCCACATATTGACTTAGAAAACCACAAATTAACTAACTATGTCACATTTTTTATTTATTTTGTTGCACATTTCCCAATTATATTTTAATCTGATTCACTTGGAAGTTTTGCATTGAGAGATTAAGTGACTTGCTCAGGATGACAGAGACAGTATGTGTCAGTCAGGACTTGAACCCAGGTCTTCCTGACTTTGAACCACCTCTCTATCACTAGGTCACACTTTTCCCTCTACCTCATTCTCCCATCCCTCTATCTCTCTGTCTTGGTCTTTGTCTCTATGTCTCTCTTTTAGTCTCTGTCTCTCTGTCTCTTTCTTTGTGTATTTTTCTCTTCCTTCTTTTCTCTTTTCCTTCCTTCCTTCCTTTTCTTTTACCTTTCTTTCTTTCTTTCTTCCTTTCGCACACCCCTCATTCCAGAATAAAGGGTGAAAAGTAGCCAGGTCCTCCATGAAGATTCTTCATCATCAGGTCAACACAATGGATAGCTCCTCCTAATAAATTCTCTTCGCAGTACTCCAAAGCAACTCATTCTTCTCCAAGGCAGTCCCAGTCACTGTGACCTCATCAAGAGGTGTCTTTTGCCTTCTAAACACAGCATCAGTGGGCATGTGGTACAAGTCCTCTGAAGTCGGAGAACCTGGGGTCAAATTCTAGCCCTGCCAATTATTATCTGGATGTCCTTTGTTTTTTACTCACCTGAGCCTCCATTTCCTCCTCTGTAAAATGAGAAGTTTAAATTAGCTGGCTTCTAAAGTCCCTTCCAGCTGTAAGTACTTGATCCTGTGAGCCTTTTTCACAGAATATAGGGAGACACTTTCAAATATCCTGATCAAGGTTCACCAGCCTGGATGATGATGAAGAACTCTGCTTACCAACCCATACATCACAAGGCTGCCCCTAGTTAAGCTACTGGTGCTTCCTCTGCTCTGAATTAACTTTTTTTATTTTTATTCTTTTTACCTCTTATGGATTTCATATTTTGCATAGACTTATCTATATACAGATCATTTCCTTTGACAGGATGTAAGTTCCTTGAGAACCAGGACTGCTTAATCTTTTTTTTTTTCCCTCTGCATAAACAAAGCCCTGTAAGTACCTGACATATATCAGGCATTTAATAGATGCTTCTGAGTGGACTGATTTATTGATTGACTTAAACTGATCAGAGAATGCCCTTGACCAACCCCCAACACCAAGTACCAGATTTAGAACTCAAGTCCAACCAATCAAACAACAAGAATTCATTGAAGATCTAATATGAGTCAATTATAGCATGAGATACTAGGTAAACAAGTAGAAAGAATGAAAATGTCTCCTCATGTGAAGCTCACGTGCTAAAGGGGAAGAATACAAGGACTTCCCTATTCAGTGCTGCCGCTAGATAATTAAAATGAAAGGAGAGTTGAGTCGTAACCCATAATATGGAAGAAAAGCAAACTACTTTTTAAGGGGGGGATGGAGGGGAAAGTCTGCAAGCAGTATAATCCCTTCTTCCCTGAAGTCTTTAGCCAAGGGTTGCTTGGTCAACACTTGCCATATAGACTGTAAAGAACATCCTTGACCAAGTGTGGATTGGGCCAGATGTCTCCTGAAGTTTCTTCCAGTTCTGAGAGACTGTGATTTGACCATATTCCATGGGTGTTGCTATAGGCCAAATGGAGTGAGTCTTGCTTAAAACAGGAAAGTCTTAGTGTTGAGAAATGTCGGTGTGATGGGGTCTAGTTGGTCAGTCAAACATGGCACCATGAGAATGAGAAGGAAATTGATCAGGACCAGCTCACAGAGGGGAGAGAGCTAGGCATTCTGTAGCAAGCAGGGTTGGCCAGCACCCAACATTCCTGGCTTGTGAAGGTCAACGCCAAGGCGTTGTCCCATTTAGCTCTAACATGGAATCCCTTCCAACTCTAGTCAGTCCTAAGTCAGATCTAATATTCTATGTTCTAAAGTACCTTCATTCCTTACAAGTTCCACTCTTGACTCTACAGACTTTCTCCCCCTAACCTTACAGGGGCTACTTTCTACTGCCACCCACATTCTTGTTTTTCATCTTCTCTTTATGTTGTTTCTTCTCTCCCCCACCCCCATTCTACCTCAGAGGCAGCTGGAGGTGCAGTGGATAGAGTGTTGGGCCTATAGTAGAAAGTCCTGAGTTCAAATCCAGCCTAGGACTCTTCCCAGTCATGACCCTGGGCAAGTCACTTAACTACTACCTGACTCAGTTTCCTCAAATATAAAATGAAGATAATAATAACACCAACTTTTCAGGGTTGTTGGGAGGACCAAATGAAATCATATTTCTAGACACTGTCTAGCACAATGCCTGGCACAAAGTGGGAACTGAATAAATGCTTATTGACTTTCAATTCAAATATTTGCTTTTCACTATTGTTGCTTGTGTTTTATGCTCTCAGGCCCCTTTGAATTTTTATATTCCTATTTTGTGTTTTGGCTCTGACATTCTAATGTCAGATAACTCCATGAACCTAAAATTCTATGATTCCATAATCTGAAGGAATGCTTCCAGGCAAACAAAGCAGAAAACCAATCTCATCTGCAATGCTAAGAGGCTAAGAGGCTCTAATTGAAATTCTGATGAGCAGAAAAGCCAGTCCAGGGAATGCCTGCTGCTGAATGTGACTTTGGAGTCTAGCAAAAGCCTAATTTCTAATATCCATTCACTCATTCAAGAATATGGGCACTTAGCAAATCAGAATTAGAGAACCAGAGATGACTCTGGGGGACCATCCCACACTGAGTTGGAGAAGAGTTGGGTGTGGTGTGTGTGTGTGTGTGTGGAGTTGGAGGGAGGTGATTTAACTTTGTTTTGAAAGGCATTTCAGGAAATTCCCTAAGATCTTACACTCATTTAGCTGCTCAGGTCTTCCCCTCTCATACTGTCTTCCATCTACTCTCTATATATATCTTGTGCATATATAATTGTGTGCATGCTGTCTCCCCAATTAGAATGTGATCTCCTTGATAACAGACTTTTTGTTTAAACTTTCTTTGTATTTCTACTGTTTAGCACAGTACCTAACACATAGAAGGCACTTGAGAAATACTTAGTGACTTGACTTGAAAGGAAAATGGTTAGCCTAGACTTGAGGGTATGTGATTACTGTTTTCAGGTATTTGAAGGACTGTCATATAGAGGAGGGATTAGGCTTCTTCTGTTTGGTTCAGAGGACAGACCGAGGAGCAAAGGGTGCTAGTTACAAAAAGACAAATTTAGGCTTGAAGTGAGGAAAAATTTCATAAGATTAAGAGTCATCCATGAGTAGGATGGAGCCTCAGAAAGGGAAGAATGGACCCCCAGTAAGGGTAGAATGGAGCCCCAGTTCCTAAGGAGAAACTTGGAGATGTTACACAGTCACTTTCTGTGTAAGGATTCTCAGTCATGAGACTGACCTCATGCTTGAGAAGTCCCTTCCAACTCAGAAAGTCTTTGATTCTGTGATGTCAAGATAATGTTAGAGTTGTGATCTAAGCAACATGAGCACTTCTTTTGTGAATTGCTAGTCCATTCCCTATTGAATTGCCAAAGAGGCCCAGGAACATCTGGAAGGACTCACATCTGGAGGGCATCTCTCTTCCATATGGACATTGCACAAGAAATCCCCCATGGGGGAGGCAAACACTTTGGGTGATCATTCGCCCTGTGCATTATGCTGTGGTTTTGTTGATGTAGACTAAGGTTATCTCTAGGGTTGCTCTTACCTAGGAATCTTCTAGGATGCCAACAGAGGATGCCAACACAGGCATGGCAGCTGCTTTGTTGGAGAAGAGCCTTAAGAGGGGAGCCAAGATGGAGGAGAAAAGGCAGGGACTCATTTGATCTCTCCCAAATTCTCCTCCAAACAACTTTAAAGAATACCTCAAAATGAATTCTGGAGTGGCAGAACCCACAAATGTATGGAGTGAAACAATTTTTCATCCCAAAATAACTTAGAAGGTTGGCAGGAAAGGTCTGTCTCATTGGGGTGAGAGTGGAGCAAAAGCCTCACCTCATCAAGCTAGCAGAAGGTCATAGGGGTAACTGAATCAGCAGCAGCAGCCTCCAGACCTCTCAGCCCACAAAATGTAAGGGGGTTGGACAACTAGACAGGAGGAGATTACAAGGACCCCTTTGATGGCAATGAGTGCATAACCCTGTTGTTCTGCCCATATACAGATCCAATGAGCAGTCTCAAAGCAAAGAGAAGCACTAGCACGCAAGCTTGCAGTGGCAGGGAAGCAGAGACCTGATCACAGTTCCAAGGTAGAAAAATGGTTGCTCATAGACCAGAACACAGGCTAGAATAGTAAACACACTTCTTAGATCATACCATCTTGGAAAAACTGAAAACTTACAGGTCCCCAGAAATATCTCTAAAAACAACTGCACAAAAAAACCTGAAGCTTGGGATAGTGCCTCTTCCACCTGAGAAGCAGCGCCCAACTATAACATAAAGTTGAAAGTCAAGAATTAAACTGGAAAAAAGGAGCAAGCAACAAAAAATAAACCTGACCATAGAAAATTACTATGGTGACAAAGATTATCAAAACACAAATGGAGACAAAAAGAACAAGGTCAAAACTGCTAGATCCAAAGCCTGAAAGAAAAATGTGAATTGGCCTCAGGGCCAAAAAGAATTCCTGGAAAAGCTCAAAAGGGATTTTAAAAATCGAATAAGAGAGATGGGGGGGGAATTGGAAAAATAAATGAGTGATACAAAAATATTATGAGAAAAGAGTCAACAGTTTGGTAAAGGAGGCACAAAAAATATTGAAGAAAATAACACCTTAAAAAACAGAATAGGTCAAATGGTAAAGGGGGCACAAAAGTCCACTGAAGAAAAAAGCTCCTTATTAAGAAGAATTGGCCACATGGAAAAAGATGTACAAATATTTGCTGATGAAAAGAACTCCTCAAAAAGTAGAATTGGCCATATGGAAAAGAAGGTACAAAAGCTCATCGAAGAAAACAGTTCTTTAAAAATTAGAATTGTGCAAGTAGAAGCTAATAATTCCATGAGACAGCAAGAAACAGTAAAGAAAAATCATAAAATGAAAAAATAGCAGAAAATGTGAAATATCTCATGGGAAAAACAATGAACCTAGAAAATTGAGGAAAAATAATTTAAGAATTATTGGACTACCTAAAAGCCATGATAACAAAAAAAAAAAGAGCTTAGACTTTATCTTTCAAGAAATTATCAAAGAAAACTGCCCTGATATTCTAGAACTATAAGATAAGATAGAAATGTGAAGAATCCACTGATAACCTCCTGAAAAGATCCCAAAGTGAAAACTTCCAGGAATATTTATGGTCAAATTCCAGAGTTTTCAGGTCAAGGAGAAAATATTGCAAGCAGCCAGAGTTAACATTACAACCAAGAATTACCTACTAAGCAAAACTGAATATAATCCTTGGTGGGGGGGAGGAAGAAAAGAATGCATTTTCAATTAAATAGAAGACTTTCAAGCACTCTTGATGAAAAGACAATAGCTGAATAGAAAATCTGACTTTCAAATACAAGACTCAAGAGAAGCATATAAAGATAAACAGGAAAGAAAAATCGTAAGGGATTCAATAACATTAAATTGTTTCCATTCCTACATGGGAAGATGATACTTATAACTCCTAAGAACTTATTAAGACAGTTAGAAGCAGTATACATAGACAGAGGGCATGGGTGTGACTTGAATATGATGGGATGATACCTAAAAAAAATTAAATTAAGAGGTGAGAAAGAGGCATACACTGGGAAAAGACAAAAAGGAGAGGTAGAATGGGGTAAATTATCTCACATAAAAGAGGTACAGTAGAAGGGAAGATGCAGGAAGTGTCGGAGGGGAAGCATGTGAACCTTACTCTTGTTAAAATTGACTCAAAGAGGGCATAGCATGCTTACTCAGGTGTGTATACAATAGATATATAGTTATCTATCTTACCCTATAGAAAATGTAGGAGAGGAAAGTGGGGGGAGGGTGCTGATAGAAGGAAGAGTGAATTGGGGAAAGTAGTCAGAAGCAAAACACTTTTGAGGATATGAAAACCAATGTTCTAAATCACTACTGATTAGAGAAATGCAAATGAAAATAACTCTGAGGTACCACCTCACATGCATCAGATTGGCTAATGTGATAGAAAAGGAAAATGATAAATGTTGGAGGGGATGTGGGGAACCTGGGACACTGATGCACTGTTGGTGGAGTTGTGAACTGATCCAACCATTCAGGAGAGCAATTTGAAACTATGCCCAAAAGGCCATAAAATTGTGACTACCCTTTGACCAAGCAATACCACTATTAGGTCTATATCCCAAAAGAGATAAAAACCAAAAAGTTTTTTATGTACAAAAATGTTTAAAGCAGCTGTTTTTGTGGTGGCAGAGAGTTGGAAACTGAGGGGACACCCATCAATTGCGGAATGGCTGAACAAGTTGTAGTACATGAATGTAATGGAATACTATTATTCTGTAAGAAATGCTGAGCAAGTGGATTTCAGAAAAACCTGGAAAGATTTACATGAACTGATGTGAAACGAAATGAGCAGAACCAGGACAACACTGTAGAGAGTAACAGCCAGATTGTATGATGCTCACCTGTGAATGACTTGGCGACTCTGATTAGGGCAATGATCTAAAACAATTGAGCTTCCTTCTGTCTCTGTGTTTCTGTGATACTCACAACAGCCTTGTGACACAGGTAGTAAAAATATTGTCATTTTTACTTTTCAGATGTGTCAGTGGAGACTTAGAGGGTTTAAATGATTTTGTCATGGTCACTTGTCTAATAAATAGTGGCTCTAGGTTTCCTGGGCAGCTAGTTATCACAGTGGATAGAGTGCCAGACCTGGAGTCAGGAAGACTCATCTTCCTGAGTTCAAATCCAGCCTCGGACACTTACTAGCTGTGTGACCCTGGGAAAGTCATTTAACTGTTTGCCTCAGCTTCCTCACCTGTAAAATGAGCTAGAAAAGCAAATGGAAAACCACTCCAGTATCTCTACCAAGAAAATCCCAAATGGGGTCATGGAGAGTCAGACAGGGCTGAAAAATGACTTGAATAACAAAAGGTTCCCTGACTCCAAATAAACAGCCCAGGGCCAGTGATGGAGCAACCTCTTCCATGGCACAGAGACAGTCTGAGGAAATTCAGAGAGGAATGACCCTACAGGTTCAACTACCTCCATAGCTTTGGCTACTTTTGGCAGCTAGGGGACTTGCTAGATGTAATCTGGGAGACCTGAGCTCAATTCGCTAATTGTGTAGCTCTGGATCAATTGCTCAGTTTCTTCAACTATAAATAAGGACAATGATAGCGAGGGTCAAATGAGATTTTATATACCTACACATGTTGTTCAGGCATTTTTCAGTCAGGTCCCACTCTTTGTGACTCCATTTGGGATTTTCTTGGCAAGGATACCATAGTGGCTTGCCATTTCCTTTTCCAGCTCATTTTACAGATGAGGAAACTGAGGCAGACAGGGTAAAGTGACTTGCCCAGAGTCACATAGCTACTTAGTGTCTAAGCCTGGCACTCCATCCACTGAGCCATCTAGCAGCCTTACATAAACATATACATTCATAAATATGTATGTATATATGTTTATATAAAATATATGTGTGCTTATATATAATATATAAAACATATGTATGTGTATGTGTGTATACACATACACATACACATGTTCAAGGCACTACGGATACAGAGTTTGTTTTTAATTTTATGACTCATACTCTCAAAGACCAGGGTTGGAGGTAGGATATGTTGTGAACTCTGTTAAGCATAATATAGGTTAGAGACACTATTGAGGTGGGGGCATGGCCTAGGGTTCCATTTGTACCGTGGTGGTGGAGGGGTAGATTGGTAGATAAATAAATGGTTTTGAGCCATCTAATTCTATGCAAAGATTATTCTGGCACAAAATGAAGGTTAGATTGAAGCTGAGATAGTATAGAATGAGGGAGACCATTTAGGAGGCTAACGTAAAACAAGTAAAAAGAAAGACAGCCCCTACCCTGCTCTCAAAGAGCTTATGTTCTAATAAGGAAAGACAATACATTAAGGGAAGTTGGAAAATAGCTCCTGGTGGGGAGGGGTGATGGAGGGGGTAGAGGAGAAACCTGGAGACACGGGAACAGAGTCAATCACTTCCTCAAAATGGAAGTCCCAAGAGGAACTCACCAATAGCAGGAGAGGTTCCCAGAGATTTTCCAGGGTAAGAAAACTGTTAGAGAATGGAGAAAAAGCCTAGAGAAAAGACTCTCATCCCCATAAGACCATCCCCTTAAGAAGGATAAAGAAAAAAGCAAGTCATTCAAATCCCCCAAGAGAAAGAAAACTCCTTGGAGGCAAGAACTGATTCATTTTTGTCCTGGTGTCCTGAGTTCTAGTGTGATACCTTGCACATAGAAAGTACTTAATAATAGTATTAAATTGAATTAATATAGTGATTGCTGCTGATAAAACATATTCATTTCCATTTTATAGCGTGCTATTTCTTAACAGAAGGAAAAGATTTGTGCTTTAGATTTAAGAACTTGGAACCAATTTTGGCCATTTCGTTTGACCCAAATGTTGTTGCCTTCATTTACATTATCGAAGTCACTGTGTGTACATTCACCTTTCTGTTCTGCCTTTTGGCTTTGCATCAGTTCATACAAGCTGTACCATGTTTCTCTGAATTACTCATATTCATCATTTCTTAGAGTACCACCACATTCCACTCCATTCATACGCCAAAGCTTGCTTTATGCATAACGTATGTCCAGCTTTTTGAAAGTACTAATGATATTACTATGAATATTTTTGTACCCGTAGGGCCTTTCTTCCTATTTTAACCCTCCTGAGGCATACATGTGGTAATGGGATCGATCACTAGATTGAAGGGTATGAACAAATTAGTAACTTTCTTGCATAATTCCAATTTTTCCCCAGAATGATTTAAAGTCATTACACAGCCATTCATAGCTCCACCAGCTGTATATTAGTATGCCTGGCTTCCAGCAGCCTTTCCAACATGAGCTTTTTCCCTCTTTTGCTGTTTTTGCCAATTTGATGGGTGTGAGCCAATTCTTTAGAGTTGTTTTAATTTGCATTTTTTCAGATTATTAGTAATTATGAATACTTTTCACATGTTGTCACTAGGCCATATTTCTTCTTTTGAAAACTGTTTATTCACGTCCTTTGATCATGTTGAGAGATGACTCAGTCTCATATATTGGGGTCGATTCTCTATAGATTTGGGAAGTCAAATTTTTACTGGACATATTTGCTGTTTGTTTATTTTTTAGATATGTCAATATAGATATATATACATGTATCCACATCCATATATCATATGCAGATGTGGATATGGATGTGTGTCTCATTCCACACTGAGTCCTTGACTTCATCATGAAGTGGGAAACATGTTTTACTATTGGTTCTCTGCCGCCTGCCAAACTGAAGGTCTACGGATCCATTGTGCTGATCTCATAGCTGTATGTCTGTGAAACCTGAACAATCTACCAACACCTTGCCAGAAAATTGAGCTGCTTCTATTTGATTTTTTTATTTACTTTTATTTTTTAAGGCAGTTTAGGGACTTGCCCAGGGTCACACAACCAGTAAATGTTAAGTGTTTGGTCTGAGGCCGGATTTTAACTCAGGTCCTCCTGACTTCAGAGCAGATGCTCTATCCACTGCGCCACCTAGCTGGCCCCCATTTGAATTTTTTAAAGAAGATTTTGAAGATCACCTGGCAAGTTAAGGTACTAGACATTGAGGTCCTTTCTTAAGCTGAACTGCCAAGCATTCAAACTCTACTGCAGAGAGTACAACTCTGATGGGCTGGCCATGTTGTTCAAATGTGTTTGCCTAAAAGACAATTTGACATAGAACTCACACAGTGCAACCGTCCTCATGGAGGGTAGAAGAAGTGCTACAAGGACACTCTCAAGATTTCTCTGAAGAACTTTGGAATTGATTGTGAGATATGGAAGATGCTGGCACTGGATCATCCAGCATGGCACTCGGGCAGCAAAGAAAGTGCTGTTCTCTAAGAGCAAAGCAGAATTGTAGTGGCTCAAAAGAAATGTAAGATGTGCAAATTTAGAGACATTTCCATGCCAAATTCATATGGCCTATTTTAGCCTGAACTATGGCGGTCTTCCTAGTTCATATCAGTCAGATCAGCCACAGTCAAACACATTGTACCTTGACCTCCAACATCATGATGCCACTTGGGTCCTCCTCGAGTAGGAAGGACATGTTCTATGGTTATCATGGTTGATCATTAGGCTGCCAAGAGTTTCGAATTCTTTCCAAGTTATTTGCCTTTACCATATTGTCTTCATATTGATTATTCTGGTTTTGTCCATTTCACTGTGCATTAGTTGATGTACGTTTTCCCAGTTTTCTCTAAAACCATCTTCTTCATCACTTCTTCAACACAGAAGTTATTTACATTAAGGTCAGCTACCACACTGATGGTAAATTCTTCAACTTGAAAAGACTACAAGCCAAGACTGAAGTGGAGGGAGTGTTGGTGCATGATTTTTTGTTCCCAGATGATTATGCACTCCATGCAGCCTCTGAAGCTGAGATGCAACAAAGCATAGATTGGTTCTCTGCTTTTTGTGCTAGTTTTGCCCTAACAATTAACACCAAGAAAAACACAGATGCTCCATTAGCCAGCACTCCACCATCCTTATGTGGAACCATTGGTTATAGCAAATGGAGAAGTTTTGAATACTGTGGATAAATTCATTTACTTTGGTAGTGTACTTTCCAGGGACGTACACATTGATAATAAGGTTGATGCATGCATTGCCAGAGCTAGCTCAGTGTTTGGGCGGCTCTAAAGGAAAGTATGGAAGTGAAGAGGTATTAGACTGACCATCAAACTGAAAGTCTACAGAGCTGATGTGCTGACCTCATTGTTGTATGCCTGTGAAACATGGACAGTACAGCAGCACCAAGCCAGGAAATTGAATCACTTCCGTTTGAATTGTCTGAGGAAGATTCTGAAAATCACCTGGCAGGATAATATACCAGACACTGAGGTCCTTTCTCAAACTAAACTGTGAAGCATTTAAACTCTACTTCAGAGAGCACAGCTCTGATGGGCTTTTACGTTGTTCAAATGCCAAATGTACACTTGCCAAAAATACTATTTTATGGAGAACTCACATGGTGGTCAGAAAAAGCGATACAAAGACAATCTCAAGATTTTCTCTTAAAAATTTTAGAATTGACTGTGTGACGTTGGAGACACTGGCACAGGACTGCCCAGCACGACATGCCTGCATTAGAGAAGGTACTTTGCTCTATGAGCAAAGCAAAATTGAAGTAGTTCAAAAGAAACACGAGATGTGCAGATTTAGAGACATCTCCACTCCAAATGTTCATATGGACTATTTGTGCCCAACCTGTGGTAGAGCTCATATTGGTCTGATCAGTCACAGTTGGACACACTGAAACTTGACTCTAACATATTGATGTCATTTTGGTCCTTTTTGAGAAAAAAGGACAACAATCAACTATTTACCATTGCATTTATATCCCATAACTTTTTAACCCATTCCCCAACTAATGAATACTCCCTCAGATTCTCATTCTTTGTCCCCTCAAAAAAAAAACCCTATAAATATTTTTGCATATTTTTTAGACTTTGTTTTGCTTAGAATTAATCCTTCCCTTAATATACTCTTACTCATATTCCCCCTCACTCTTCTTCCCTTTCCTTTCTATTTACCTTTGAAATGAAATGTGTTTCTGTACTTTAATGGCTATGTATGTGTATTGTTCCTTCCTTTAACCAGTTCAAATGAAAATAAGGTTTGAATGTCAGCAGCTCTCTCTACCCCCTCCTCCTTGTCCATATAGATATATACTTGTGCATCCTCAAGATGAGAGATGTTTTTCCTTAGCCTTCCTTTCTCTCTTCCACTCCCCCTGCTTTCCACTAATCTCTTAAGATCATCAAGACATAACAGAACCACTCCCAGGCCTCATCTAATTAGACTCCCTCTATTACCCTCTTTTTTTTGGGTGGGGGGGAGAGCTAGGCAATGGAGTTAAGTGACTTTCCCAGGGTCACACAGCTAGTAAGAGTGTGTGAGGTCAGATTTGAACTCAGGTTTTCCTGACTCCAGGGTCAGTGCTCTATCCACTGTGTCACCTAGCTGCCCTGCTATTACTCTTGATAATGATAATGATACACATGTATCATCTCCTTGTATCAGAAGGTTAGCAATTTATCTTTGTTTAGTCAATTATCACTATTTGTTCATGTTTGCCCTCTTATGTTTCTCTTTATCCTGTGTTTGAATTTCAAATTTTCTAAGCAGCTCTGGTCTTTTTCATCAGGAATACTAGGTACTCCTCTATTTAATCAAAGGTCCATTTTCTACCCAATAGTGTTATGCTCAGTTTTGCTGATTAAGTTATTCTTGGCTGTAAGCCCATTTCCTTAGCTTTCTGGAATATCACATTCCAAGTTCTCTGTTCTTTTATGTGGTAGTTGTTAAATCCTGTGTGATCCTGACTATGGCTCATTGGTACTTGAAATCTTCCTTTCCAGCTATGTATAGTATTTTTTTTTTTTTTTTAGCCTGGAAGCTCTGGTTTTGGCTATGATATTCCTGGAAGTTTTCATTTTGTGATTTTTTTTTTCAGAGATGACTGGTGTTTTTTTTTTTTCTATTTCTACTTTGCCTTATGGTTCCAAGAGATCTGGGCAGTTTTATTTTATGATTATTTAAAATATGATGTCTAAGCTCTTTTTTTGGTCATTTCACTCAGATAATCTAATGATCCCTAATTCTCTCCCTCCTCGATATGTTTTCCAGGTCAATTGTTCTTGCTGTGAAATTCTTTACATTCCCTTCCATTTTTTCAGCCTTTGTTTGAATATTTCTTATTGCCTCCTGGAGTCATTGGTTTCTATTAGGTCTTTTCAAATTTTCAGTGAGTTGTTTGCTTGCCCAGGTTTTGTGCCTTTTGTGCTCAGTTGTTGATTCCCTTTCTAATTCTTTCTTTCATAACTCTCATTTCCTTTCCAATTTTTTCAAGTGTTACCATTTCATTTATTTAAAAAAAATTAAGTTGACTTTAAGTCATTTCATCTTTTCCAGGATTTCGAGTTGAGTTTGAGTTTCAGCTGTGTTTTTCTTTGAAGCTTTGCTTGTTGACATTTTGGAGCTATTATGTTCTTTTGTGTCTGTGTTTTGAGCATCACCATAATAGCTCATCATGGTGGGATTCTTTTTTTGTTTTCCTACTCTTCCAGTCTACTTCTTGACTTTAGACTTGATCATAGGGATTAGGTTCTGTCACACTTCTGCAGGGAAGGTCTGTGTTGGCCCTGTTGCTACTTCCTTGGGTTGGTGAGTGTTGTTTAATTCCAGGGTCTCAGGGACAGACTGGCCACCTGCAAGCTTCCAATGTTCCCAAAGTAACCTGACCTTGGGCAAAGTCTAATTGCTGCTCCCATGGCAGCCAGTTTGAACTCTGCAAGTTTCTGGCCTGAGTTACAGTCTGAGCAATAGATAAAATTATACTGGACTCTGGCTCTTCATGCAAAAATCTTTTAATTTAATATCATCAAAATTGTCTTTTTTGTCTTTTATAATCCTTTTGTCTTATTATTTTCACAGTAAGTGAAAGATATAGTCTTTCTCTCTCCTTTATTTTTAATGGTACAACTTTTATATTGGTATCATTTGTCCTCTGAGGAATTGATTGTGTAAGGTGCTGGTCCAAACCTATTTTCCATCAAATTGCTTTCTTAATTTCCCAAAAATGTGCTTCTTAATTTGTCAAACACTAGACATTCCTATGCCTTGCTTATCTGGTTCATTGTACTGACATAATTTATTTCAAAACCAGTACCAGATAGTTTTTTTAAAAATATATTTATTGCTTCAGAATACACATTGAGACCTTGAAAATCTATCCTCTCTCCATTTGTCATTATTTCCTTTAATATCCTTGGTCATTTTTCCTGGTTTTCTGAAAGCGCTGGGCAGGACTGGCCAGGACACCACTCCTACTTAATGAACTCCAATGGCTCCCCATGGCCTCTAGGACTGAATATAGTCTCTTCCTTTGGGCATTTAAAATTCTTCACAGAACAGTACCTGGCACATAGCAGTGCTTTATAAGTGTTTGTTGACTGACTCATCTTCCTATTTTTCCAGTCTATTTAATTATTCCCCTTCACACTCTCAATGGCATAGTCTTGCTTGTTGTCCCTCACCCACGATTCTCCAGTCTCCCTGCTAGTGAACAGCATGCCTAGAATTCTCTCCTGCTTCCTCCGCTACCTTCTAACAGCCTGGTTTCCTTCAAGGCTCAACTCAGTTTCTACCTTCTTTCTACACGAGGTGTTTCCTGGTTGCCTCAGCTATTAGTGCTTACCCCTCCAAGGCCACTCTGGGCTTGAATTATACATGACACGCACATGTCCGTATATGTGTGTGTTCTCTCCTCATTTGAAAATAAGCTTCTTGAGGACAGGGATTGTTTTGCTTTTATCTTTGTACAACCAGTGCTTAGCACATTGCCTGGTACATAATAAGTACTTAACAAATACTCATTGGATAATTAATTGATTAATTAATTGCATTTTACAGTTCCCTTAGTTGAAATGTTTCTTTATATCTTTCTCCTCTGATTTTTTTTTAAATTTTTAGTAATACAATATACAGCAATCCTGATGATTTGGGGGATTTGTTCTGCAGCCAGTTATTTTGCTCACCGTCCTGAGTCATTTTCTCCTTAATTCTCTAGGGTTTTATAAGCAAGCCACCACATCATCTGGAAATAGGGAGAATTTTGCCCTTTCTTTGTCAATTGCCTAAATGATTTTCTTTTTCTTATTGCCATTCTTTGTGCTATCTCAAATCGTATTGCAGACAAGGGTAACTCTGCTTCATCCATAATCTTAAGGGCAAAGCTCCCATTGTCTATCCATAACACATACTGCTGGCTCTCAGTATTAGATAAATCCTTTTAGTTATTTTTAAAGACTTTTCTATTCTTGCAGTGTTTAGCATTTTTATGAGTGCTCTATACAGTTGAAGACTTCGAATCTATTCATAAGATTTTCTTTTGATTATTAATATGATTAATTAAGTTAACTGTTTTCCTTACATGAGACTGTCTGTGTATTCTCAATATAGATCCAACATGGTTATAATAAATAGTCTTGGACATGATGCTATAGATTCCTTGCTGACAATTTATTTTAAATTGTTGCTGTAATATTCATCAGTGATCTATGGTTTGATTTTTACAAAGACATTCTCCAAAAAAGGAAGTAATGGAGAATGAGTGAAAAATCTTGATACAGTCTTCTAAGAATAGGGTCATCAAAGTTGAAACCCCAAAAAGCTACATCTGAGCTAGGACGGATACAAGATTTTATTAATCCGCATCATGGAGCAGCTAAGTCTCTATGAAAGGGAGGACTGCTGCTCAAGAAAGAAGGAGCAGTGATAGCTGATGATCCTCAAAAGGCAGAGCTGCTTACTGCCTAGCTAGCCTCTGTTTTCTCACAAAGAAGAATGATCTTTGGATTAAAAAGAAGATAACTGAAGGTAGGAATAAGGAACTGGTGCTCAAGTGAGGACCCTCTCAATGCCCTTGATAAAGTCCTTGATCAAATGAGATAAGTGGTATAAAGTGCTTTGCAAACCCGACATCTAGCTATTTTTATTGGAGAATTCAAAACAGAAGACCTAAATGAACTGTAACCTCAGGCACTAAAAACCTTGTGGATGTATGCACTGCTCAGACACACTGTCAGTGACCTTCAAATGGTCATGGAGATCAATGGTGTCCCACAACATTGGGGAAGGGCAAATACTGCCCCAGTTTTTCAAAGAGAGAAAGGGAATCGTGTATGTAAACTATAAGCCAGTGAGCTTGACTTTCATTTCTGGTAAAACTTATAGAACATATTATTAACAGGTCCCTTTGTGAATGTTTAGAAAAGGAACAGTAGCAACAAAGGCCCAATGTGGCTGGATCCAGAAAAAGCGATGCCTGGCTGACCCCATTTCCATTTTTGATTAGGTAACTAGACTGGTAGATCAGGGAAAATGCTGAA
This sequence comes from Vombatus ursinus, assembly GCF_900497805.2. NCBI lineage: Eukaryota > Metazoa > Chordata > Mammalia > Diprotodontia > Vombatidae > Vombatus > Vombatus ursinus. The sequence continues at coordinate 936,292 of NW_020950758.1, read as the reverse complement.
AACATATCCATATTTTAGTAAAATGGTTGACAAAATTTCTCATCTTACTCTTGTAGAAAAGATGAGAATGAGCCAGCTAGAGGATAATACAATTAGATTTGGAGCTAGTTGAATATTCAGGCACAAAGAGTAGATAGTCATTAATGATTCCATGTTGGCTTGGCAGGTCTGCAGTGGAGTGCCCCAGGGATCTGTGCTGTGTTATTTAGATACAGGCAGAGAAACCATGTTCACCACATATGCAGTTAACACAAAGCTGGAGGGAGGCAGGGGAGAGGAAGGGAAATAGGGATGGTTGACACATTAGGTGAGAGAATTTGAATGTTAGAAGGATCTCATCAAGCTACATAATTGAGCAAATATATCAGTAGGAAATCTAATAATGATCAATGTATAGGTTTATTGACATACATTACATTCAGAAACTAAACTTCCCAAGCACAAGATGGGGCAAGCTTAGCTATTCAGAGGTTTATCTAAAAACATTATCTATTTTAATGGGGAAGTCTTCCTATAGAAGATGAGATTTGAGTTATATGCAAGAAATGGAAGGAAGTCAGAGAGGTCAGGAGTCAGAGCAGAGAAGGGAGAGTGCATGGGGGACAACCAAAGAAAATGCCCTGAGTCAAGAGGTGGAGAGACTCGTTCTGGAAACAGCCAGGAGACCAGTGTTACTAGATCGAAGAGGATGTGTTGGGGAGTAACGTGTAAGAAGACTGGAAAGATAGGAGGGGGCTGGTAATAAAGGGTTCCAGATGCCAAATAGACGACTTTGTGTTTGTTCCTGGAGGCAATTGGGAGCCACTGGAGATTATTGATGGGGTGGGGGGAGGGATTTTTGACATGATCTGACCTGTGCTTTAGGGAAAATCACTTTAGTGGCAGGATGGACTGGAAGGGGGGAGCGATCTGAGGCCGGTGGACTCCCCCAGCAGTTATTACAATAGTCCAAATATGAGGTTATGAGACCTTGCACCAGAGTGGGGGCAGTGTCAGAGAAGAGAAGGGGACATACTGGACAGATGGTGCAGAACTGAAGTCAACAAGCCTTGGCAACAACTTGGGTGTGGAAGGTGAGAGAGGTGAGGAGTCCAGGATGACTCCTATGTTAGGAACCCAGGAGCTAGGAGAATAGGGGTGCCCTCAACAGTAATAGGAAAGGTAGGAGGAGGGAAAGGGATTGTCTGAGGAGGGTTTCGAACTCAGGAAAATGGGCTAATTGGTCTCTATGATTTCCTACTAGCACTGACTCTGAGACTCTGAGCTCCCTCCCAATTCCAACATTCACTGTTCCAAGGTCACTTCCAGCTTTGACATTCTGGGTTCCATATTCATTCGAGGTCCCTTCTAAGCTCTAATATTCTATGTTCTGAAGTCCCTCCCATCTCCGACGTGTTAGGTTTTAAAGTCTCTCCAAGTTCTAACACTTTATGTTCTAAATTCTAATAGTCCTTATTTATGGATTCTTTTTTTTTAAATTTGTTTATGTATTTATTTTTATTTTTCAACGTTCACTTTGGTAAGATTTTGAGTTCTAAATATTCCCCGCTCCCTCCTCCTCCCCGCTCTAAGACAATATATAATCGGATACAGTCTATACACGTATGGTCCTATTAAACATATTTCCACGTTAGTCATGTTGTGAAAGAAGAAATCAGAACAAAAGGGAAAAAACATGAGAAAGTAAAAACAAAACATAACAAAACAAAACAAAAAAAAAAGAAAACAACAAAAGAAAGAGCAAATAGCATGCTTTAATCTGCCTTCAGATTCCATAGTTCTTTCCCTGGATGTGGATAACATGTTCCATCATGAGTCTTTTGGAATCTTGTTAGATCTTTACATTGCTCAGAAGAGCTAAGCCTAACAAAGTCGGTCACCCAGTGTTGCTGTTACTGGGTGCAATGCTCTGTTCACTTTACTCAGCACCAGGTCATGTACGTCTTTCCAGGTTTTTCTTCTGAAGTCCAATCTATGGATTCTTTGAAGCAAGCTTAAATGTTGTGTCTATAATGTGTATGTACTGGGGATGTGTTTTTATACACACATATACAAGGTGTCCCAAAAGTCTTAGTTCAGGTTTACAAGGTCATTTATGTCTTATGTGTCTAAGGCAAGGCTTGAACCCAAACTTTTCTGATTCCACAACTGGCCTTCTATGCCTCTCATTACAACCAACTCACTGGTCCCAAATAGAGACCCTGGTTTTAGAATTGTAAATGTTATCCCAAGGCAGAACACCTGAAATTCAAATGCTATTCCTTCAGCCAAATACATCCCTAATGAGGAAGCTAAGCAGACATTTTCCTTTACTGTCCCTTGTGAGTTCTGACCATAAATGTTCCCACCTGTCAACAGTCCAGATTCTGCCACATCATCAGGATATTATTAAGTGGTTCAGAAACTAGCCAGAGTCGGCGGTTAAAGGGGCCATGGGGCCTGGCCACGTGGTCGCTGAGGAGAAATTCCAGCTCTGCAATGGCCTCTCCCCAGCCTGTGGCTGTAATATCCCAGAAAATGTTTCATAAGTTGAGCACCCTTCCTTTGGACCAGAGAGCCTAGTGTCCATTAATTGGAACACATGAGTTGCCACTGCAGCCGACAGGGGCCTTTATTAGCAGCAGTCTGGGCCAGGGTTGCTTAAATGGGTCCCTCGGTCCTCACTGAAGAGAAAGAAGGCTTGTGCTGGAGCCAGAAGCTCTGGGTTCAAGATCTCAAGATCCCATATGGACATTTAGTGGATACACAAAAATGGAGTTACCTTACTCTTCTGAGTGTCGGGTCACAACATCCGGGCCAACTGTTCCTTCCAGAGCTCTTCTTGGCTTGGCGGTTTCTCTCAGGGCCGTGTCCCTCCAGGGATAAGGCATTGTCCCCTTCAGAGCCATAGGGTCTCTGACTCTGTGACTTTCCCTAGCAGTGCTACTCACAGGCCTATGACAGTGGAATACCAGCTTTGGCCACTCTCCCCAACCTGACCAGGCATTAAAAAGACACCTGAAAATGATCTGGACATCTGTCATAGACAGTTCATCTCCACAGCACTCACCTCCAGCTGTCTAAGGACTTAGACCACAGTGACCTAGGCATGAAGGATGAGAGGATCCATGTGAGGACCCCTTCCATCACTGGCCACCTTCTGAGCCTTAGGATTCTAAGACTCTGTGATTCTAAATGACCCTGGTCCGACAAGGGGATTTTGAAAAATAATCAATTAGGTTAATGTCTTTTGTTTCTTTCATTAGTCATTTCCTAAGAAACTTCCCCAACCACCATTGAATCCTCTCTACCAAAAAAAAAAATGTAGTTTAGAAAACCTACAGACAAAACCACCTCATCCTTCAGTATATACAATATTCCTCTTCCATGGCCCCCTACCTTTCTACTAAGAGGAAGGAAATGTATTTCTCATCTATTCTCTGGGATCAAGATTTCTCATAACTATTAATCAACATTGGCTACCTTTTAGACATGTTCTCATTTGCATTATTGTAACCACCAAATACATATTGTTCTCCTGGACCTGCTTTCTTGGGTCTTTCTTGGTGTCACCTCATACAGGTATCTTTGATGTTTTTCTGCATTCCTCGTATTTGTCATCAGCTGGGAGCAACCAGGAAGGATTTTATAGGGCACACCTTGCAAATAGAATTTTCCTTTAATGAGTAGATAATGTCCCCAATCCAGCTGCTGTACCCATAGTATTTCCTGAGTTGGAGTCTCCAGTGGGTCTCATTCTTTTAAAATATTCAGTTGAATAACTAATGTGGAAATGTGTTAAACATGATTGCACACATGTACCCTATATCATATTGCTTGCTGTCTTGGGGAGGGGAGAGAGGGAGAGAGGAAAATTTGGAACTCAAAATTTTACAGAAGTGAATGTTGAAAACTATCTTTACATGTAATAGGAAAAGATAATAGAATACTACTAAGGAAAAACATGCAATTACTTCATTTCTCCAAACTGGCTAACAGGGGAAATACCAGGGGAAAACCAGAGCCCATTATCTCCAATGGGGCAGAGGAGAGGAGACATTGTCTGGAAGACTTGGATTCCAATCCCACCTCTGAAAGTCGTTAGCTATGTGACACTGAATGTGCGGGCACAGAGAGAAGGGGGCCAAAAACAAAAAGGCTTTCCAAGCCCTGAACATCTATCATTTCCTCTCTGCTTCCCATCTCCAGGTCTGCTTGGTCTGAACTCCCCTGAACATGACGACCCTCCCAGGACAAGCTGATCACCTCAAATCTCACCCTTAGGATGTCTAACTCAGCTTTGGATCCTCAAGCCCTTCCCACCTCCCTCAGCATCCTCTCCACTCTGATTGGCGAACTGGAGGGTGGGGCACTAAATTCCTCCCAAAGCTTTCCTTTAGAGGAGGCCAGGATATGGACTTTCCATCCAACTCTCTATTTCCCATCTACAGCTGTGCTTGGTTTGAACTCCAAGGAACATGATGCCCCTACCAGGTACCCCCCGGCTTACATCATCACCCCCTTTCCAGCCTCCTTTTGTGTTTTGTCTTCCTCCGTTAGATTGCAAGCTGTCTGAGGGCAGGGGCTGCCTTTCTTTTCTGTCTACAATAGGTGCCTTCACTTTCCTCTCACACTCTTCTTTACCCCTTACAATCCACCTTCTAAACTTGTCATTCCACCAGAACTGCTCTCTACAAAGTTATTAATAATTTCTTAGGTGATAAACCCAATGGTCTTTTTTTTTCTAAATCCTCATTTTCCTTGACCTCTCTGAGCAGTAGTGAGAATGCTGGACCTTGAGTCAGGAAGATCTAAGTTCAAATCTAGCTCCAAACACTTACTAGTTGTGTGGCCTTGGGCAAATCACTTAACCACTGTTTGCCTCAGTTTCCTCATATGTAAAATGGAGATGAAAATAGCATCTACCTCATACTGGGTTGTTGTGAAGATCAAATGAGACAAGAATTGTAAAGTGCTTAGGACAGTGCCAGGCACATAGTCGGTGCTGTATAAATGTTAGCTATCATTTATCACTCTCTCCTCCTTGACATGCTCTTCTCTCTAGGTTTTTGGGGAACCCTTCTTTCCTCGTTTTCCTCCTACCCATCTTACTGTTCCTTCTATGTCTCCTGGGTCCTCCTCTAGATCATGCTCTCTAATCAGGGGTGTCCCTCAGAACTCTGTCCTTTCATCCCTTTCTCTTCTCCTTCTAGACTACTTCACTGGATGACCTCATCAGCTCATCATCTACACTGATGACTCTCAAATCTACCTTTCTTGCCTCAGTCTCTCTGCTGTCTTCCAATCTTGCATCTGCGACTGTCTTTTGGACATCTCAAACCATATGATCAGTAGGCTTCTCAAATCCGTGTTTGAGAACTCATTATCTTTCCTCATCTGAGAATTCCCCATGTCATTGATAACAACAACAGCAGCCATAACAGCAGTAGCAGCAAAGCAAGAGCAGGCATTTACAGAGCACCTGCAGTGAAATGCATCCCTATGAAATGCAAATGATCCTTATGGCCACGATTAACTGCACAGAGCCAAGAGACCCTGGGTGCAAGCTTCATCTCTGCCACATATGGACTGTTTGACCCCAGCCAAGTCATTTAAGCTCTCAGAGCTCGCTAAAACTCTGAAAAGAGAATTTGCAGAGAAGATTCAGACCTACACTGGTAGAGGTAATGTCTCAATCCAGTTGTTCCCTATTCCATTGAAATCACAGGTACAGTCACTATCCTTATCCCATAAACAGGAAGTATCAGAAGCCAGGACCCTACACACACACATACACACACACACACACACACACACACACACACACACACACACACA
>NW_020950758.1:912021-930465 GCF_900497805.2 Vombatus ursinus | reverse complement strand
ACACACACACACACACACACACACACACACACACACACACACACATATGCACCTTCCTGACTCCAACTCCAGTGCTCAATTCATTAGACTCTACTACAAGGGTGTGCTGAAGCCAGTTCAAACCAGCCCAGGAGAATCAATTGTTAAATTTTCAATATAGGTACTTAGACCTTGGAAATCAGCAAATGTTATATATCAGAGGGACAGCTAGGTGGTGCAGAGCACCAGCCCTGGAGTCAGGTGGACCTGAGCTCAAATCCAGCCTCAGATATTTACTAGTTGTGTGACCTTGGGTAAGTCACTTAACCCCAACTGTCCCCCCAAAAAGTTACAAATCAAGAATTGATGTATTGTTGTGTTGAGAATAATACAGATTAAACTTAAAACAGTGCCATGGGTACATTTTTCTCCTGGAAAGCTGGCTGTTAAACATTTACCAATACAGCCCTGCCCCACTGCCTCCCTAACAAACATTTATTCAGTAGTTACTAAGTGCAAGTGCTGAGGTCTTCTATAGCTCACTAGTCTTGGTGAACTGACCCATTTACAGATAAAGAAACTAAGGGCTGGAGAGGTAAAGATACTTTTCAATAATAATACAGCTGTTTAGGGGCTGAGAATCATCTTGCTATACAAGAGTATCAAGCGTGCTCTGGCTCACAGTCCTAGAGCAGCCCAGATACATCTTCCCATCAAGATACCAAGATACTAACCGCTGCAAGGTACTAAGGCTCCGAAGGGATTTGTAGGATATATTCTCTACTGCCATTGACTGAGCCCCCATTGGGTGTGTTCCCTATAATGCTCAGCACCAGTGAATAGGGCCTGATTTCTATTTAACCACTTACCACAAATTAGCTTTTTAAAAAGACATTAACTTCAAAGATAAAACAAGAAGAAATGTACAAACACCAACCTCCCACCCCCAAGAACATGAATGTCATGCTCTCCTTACACCATTTCCATCTCTAGGGAACATCAGCTCAAAGCTTAGACTATGTAGCACTGGTTCTACCAAGTTCATGTCCAAATGTGATCTTCCTGCCAGATGAGTCTTTTTCTGAGCTTCAACTAGCCTGGCTCCAGAAGATCACTCCAAAGGCTGCTTCTGACTTCTTGAGCCATCAATGCTTGCCTAGCTATAAAAACCCTGCCCTGACTCTAATTCCTGAATTCCTGTGGCTCATTCTTCTGACCTCTTAAAATTCACAAGGTTGGAGACTACTCCCTTTACCTAGAATGGAAAATAACAAACGCAGAAGCCAAGGACTGAGGCCAATTTCTTGGGGTCACATGGCCTCAATGGGAATAATGCCCATGGTCTCTCTCCTTATGGCATGTTCTCTCTCTTAGATTCCATGTGCTAATGAATCATGAAATGAAGCAAAGAATGGCATCCAAAGCTGACTCAGGCCTTTGTGAAGATGCCCCAATTCTAGCTAATCAGCCAAACACAAAAGACTCCTTCCAACCATATGGTTAACAGACTGAAATCGGTTACCAAATGTCTACTCATGTTCCATTTTCTCTCCAAGGTATTTGTCCTTCACATGCTACCATGATTCTCCCAGAAGTGATCACCTTACCATCCTCCTTGTTGCAAAGTGGCATTAGCCAAACAAGCTGATGGGGTCTGTACATTTGCCAGACCCTTTGGCTACCCAAAGTTCATGCACAGAGAGAGAGAGCAGCCAGATTCCTTTAGCCATCAACTCTGCCCTTTTTCTCCATACATTGTGTCTCTTCGAATTCCATTCTGACAAGCTTACATTTAGTTCTCTCTTCATCCTTTCCTTCTCCCAGGCTTGAGCTTTAACATATCACAATGGATGGAATGCTGAACTTGAAGTCAGAAAGACCTGAGTTCAAGCCCTACCAATGACCATTGGCCAGCTGTGTGACCATAGGAAAGGTATCTAACTCCTTTAAGACTCAGCTTCCTCATCTGGAAAAAAAAAGGAATAATATTTACTGTTATACTGACCTCACAGGGTGATTGTGATGCTCAAATAACCAAACGTAGGCATCAGTCTGAGGAAGGGGTAGGGAACCTGCAGCCTCAAGGCCACATGTGGCCCTCTAGGTCCTCAGGTGTGGCCCTTTCACTAAATCAGTCAAATCCTGGTCTGAATAAGTGTCAGTTGGCATTAATATGTTGCTGGGAAAGACTTATAGGCAACTGGGTTTACCTGAGTTGAGTAAAGGCAGAAGGAAATGTGGAGTAATAGGAAGATCCCTGAATTTAGAGTCAGGGGACCTGGATTCAAATCCTTTCTCAGTCACTTGTGTGACCTTGTCAACTTAGATAATCTCTCTGAGCCTCAGGGCCCTCATCTGTACAGAAAGGGTGTCAGAGTATATGGCTTCTAAGGTCGCTTCCAGCTCTAAATCTCTGTTTGTGCCTATGATTCCTACCCTAAATATGGCTGATCAGTTGCTCATAGTCTGCTGTGCGGATTGTGGGAAATTTTCTGATCCCGAGGAAAAATCACTAGTTGTATAAAAACTGCTCTTGTTGGGAAATGTTTGGGGTATACTTTGAGACGTGCATTTTCTGAGTATCTGTTTCCACATTTGGAGCATCATGCAATATGGTTGGCTTCATTATGAGATGGGAAAGTCTGCTTGGAGAGACTTGATTTGGGGCCAGGCTTTGGGGGAAAAGTATCTTTCACTTAGACCCGCCAGACAAAACCTGTGTCCTTTTATTGGGATAGCAAATGATGTCCAAAAAGGCTATTGGTCAGATCAGCTCTGCATTGTGACAGGTGTAGACATCTCCCCTGTGAGTCCAGATAAAGCTTCCCCCCTCACCCCATCTTAGCCAAGCTGATCCCTTTGCTTTCTAGTCACAGTGTTTTCATTGTCTTCCTCTATACCTTTGTCCAGGCTCTCTTCTATTCTTGGACTTCTCCCTTCTTACTTGGAATGCCAAGATGCTTTCAAGACCCAGTCTTGAGAGGAAGCAATGTGTAGTTCAGTGGCAACACGTCTAACCTTGGAATCAGGGTTCCAATCCCGCCTCTGACACGTACTAGCTGTGTGATCCACAGCTCTGAAATTTAACTTCCTTATCTGTAAAATGGGTAGAATAATATAATAATAGCATCTGCCTTACAAAGTTGTCATGATGATTGAATAAGATAACATATGGAAATGACATACTTTCGACCTTATGAACTAAACCCTGTAAACAGAAATATAAACCCTATGCATTTTACATTTTAGCTAGCTTCACTATTATAGGGTCTCCCTTCATTCCCCAGTGTTGGCACTCTGACTCTATCAAAATTACTTTGAATATATTTTGCATCACAGGTATGTTAGGTGACTTGCCCAAGGTCGTATAGCCAGGGTGTGTTATAGGTGGAAGTTGGACCCGGGTCTCCTTAACTCAAAGTATAGCTCTCTTTCCCCCGCTAGATGGATAGTAAATCAAACAGTAGATGTGGATTCAGTAAGAACTGATTTCAAATCTAGCCTCAGACACTTCCTACCTCTGTGACACTGGGCAAGTCATTTTATCTCTATCTACCTCAGTTTCCTCATGTGTAAAATGAGAAAGATAATGGCACCTACCTTATAGGGTTGTTGTTATTGTGAGGATAAAATGAGATAACGTTTGTAAATCACTTTGCTATTATTTGCATTAAATATATTAATAATGCTTTCAAGTTTTCAAGACTACTTCCACTACTATATTATGAACCAGGTAGTGAAAGCATTATCATCCCCATTTTGCAGGTCAGAAAACAGAGAGCCAGGGAGGTGGAGTGAGCAGGCCATCATTACAAAGATAGTAAGTATCCAGGGTGAGATTTGAACCCAGGTCCTTCTAACTCCAAATCCAACATGCCACATCGAGGCGCTGGAAAGACAACAACATGAAGTGATGGGATCCAAGGTGTGAGAGGTGGAAGGGGCTTCAGAGACCACCTTGGGCATAGATGAGGACCCAAGGCCCAGAAAAGTGAAGGGATCTGCCCAAGCGCACACAGCTCAGAAGGATGAGATTCATGACTTGAAACCATATCCTCTGATTGCAGAATCAGCCTCTTTTCCGCTATGCCGTATTGCCTCTTTGGGCTCAGGACCTGACTGACACTTCTCTGTGCTAATTATCATTTATTATATTATTAACCAATCATTATTAATTCTATTAATTGATTATGTGATAATTAATTATAACAAGTATTAATAATTATATATTATGCATTATAAGGTTTTCAAACTGCAATACAAATATCATCCCATTTTATCCTCACAACAGCCCAGGGTGGCAGAGGAGGGTAGGTGCTAATATAAATGTTAATATTATGCCCATTTACATGTGAGAAAACTGAGGCAGATGGAGGTTAAGTGGATTTGCCCAGGGTCACATTGCTACCAAGCAACTGAAGCTGGATTTGAACTCACTTCTTATACTCCAAGTCTGCCACTCTGACCCTTGCACCAGCTGACTCCCTCTGTGACCCTGGATGAACTTCAGTTTCTTCATCTATAAAATGGGGGGGTAGGAAGGAGTAGTGTCTGCATCACCTCCATTCTAGACTTTGGGGGAGACCAGAATGGGCTTTGTCCATCTTAAAACACTTCAAACATGCGAGAGATTGCTAAGAAGCCACTTTCCAAGGGCGGCTTCCCCCATGGGGCCTCTGGGGTTTTAACTCTCTCCCTCCCTCCCAAGACATAAAGCTGAGCAGGAATTATGGACTCTGGAAAATTGGCAACCAGTTCTCTCCTGCGTCTCATTCAGTTTGAAATGTTGATTTAAGATCTCAGTTGAAAAACACTTTGTAAAGGGAGAAAGCACGAGTGTGGGCTTCAATGACAATCTACAGGAAAAGGAATGAGTTATTTGGGGTGTTTTTCTTTTTCTTTTTTTTCCCAAGGAGCCCCTTCCCACATCCTCTCTGGGGCTGCAGCTTTGTCAGCAAATTACCACGTGTGTGGAGAAGCCAGCAGAGAGCCAAGCTGTGGGAGGGGGTGGGAGGAACCACACTGTCCTTCAGGCAAAGAATCCCAAAGGGGATCCAGATCTCAAGGAGCCCAGGGACTGACTGATGGCAGATCTCAGGGGCAGGAGGGCCTGGCAAAGGGAAGGAAGAATCCATCACTGTTTACTTAGAAATAGTCCCAGCAGGGCCTCTTACACAAGAGTAAAATTCTATCCTCTGCACATCCTATCTTGGATGAAGAATGGAATGGTGACTGTTCTGCACTAAGGAGGTGAAAGCCCTTCCATCTGTCCTCTCCCCTCATCAGACCACAACTAGAGGCACCAGAATTTAAGAATGACCACAAGCATCAAGTATGTTAGGAGAAGGGAACATTGACAAAGTCTGCAACTCATAGCAACTCACTGAAGGAAGTGGGGATATTGATCCAGAAGAGAAAACTCACGGTTGTCTTCTAATATCTCATACGATCTCCCAAGGAAGAGAGATAAAATTTTTCTACTTGACCCAGAGGTCAGAACCAGGAGCAGTGGGTGGATGGAAGTTGGCCAAGGAGGATTTTGACCTCAACTGGGGAAAATGTCCTAACAATGAAAACCACCCACGGGGGAATTAGGCAGTTCTGGAAGGTGATGTGTTCCTCTTCACTGGAGATCTTAAGGACTAGAGGACCGCATGTCAAGTACCAATCAACCAATTAATCAACAAATATTTACTGAGCACCTACTCAATCCTCAGGTGCTGTTCCAGGTGCTAGAGATACAGAACCATAAATGAAACAGGCCCTTCCTTAAAGGAGGATACTGTGACATATATACTGAAAAGTGGGGGCTAAAATATATACAATGTAAACAAAAGGCACAAAGTAATCCTGGTGAGTCCTGCCTCCTTGGAAATCTTTAAGGAGAGTGGAGGAAACACTTGTCAGAATGTTGCAATGAAGATTCCTTTCATGTATAACTTGAGTTCTGTGGCTAATGAGGTCCCTTCCTATTTCCAAATTCTGTGGTTCAGTCATTTCAGGATGGAAGGAGAGGCACTGGTGGCTTTTGGATAAGGAAAAGTCTCAGGTAGAAGGTGGAGCGCAAATGGAGCTATGAAGAAAACTAAAGATTTAAGGAAAACTAAAGATAGTGAATAGTGGCTCCACCAGGCCTGGAGTTGGGAAGACCTGAGTTAAAATCTTGTCTCAGACACTTACTAGCTGTGTGACCCTGGGCAAGTCACTTTACCCTGTCTGCCTCAGTTTCCTCATCTGTAAAATGAGCTGGAGAAGGAAATGGCAAACCACTTCTGTATCTTTGCCAAGAAAACTCCAGATGGGGGCAGGTAGGTGGTGCAGTGGATAGATCACCATCCCTGAAGTCAGGAGGACCTGAGTTCAAATCCAGTCCCAGACCAAACACTTCACCCTTACTAGTTGTGTGACCCTGGGCAAGTCACTTAACCCCACTTGCCTAAAAAAAAAAAGAAAAGAAAACTCCAGATGGAGTCACAGAGAGTTGGATACAAATGAACAACAACAACAACAAATAACCAAAAGGGATTTTAGAAGGCAGAGGGTTCAGACCTGGGAGATAGACTGCAATGGCCCGGAGATGGGAGACAGAATTATGTGTGTGAGCAGCTCAATTCACCTGGATCAGGTGCATTAAGGAGAGTCAGATATAATCATGCCTGAAAAGTCAGTTGGAGCCAGATTATGAAGGACCTTGTACGTGGAGCCAGAGACAATAGAGAGCCTCTGGAACTCCTTCAGCCTGAAAGTGAAATGATAAGCCAAGTGCTTTAGGAGCATCACTTTAGCAGCTGTGTGGAGAATGGGATTGAAAAAAAAGAGAGACTGAAGGCCAGGAGACCACATGACAGGCTTTTCCAGTAGTTCTTGTGAAAGGGAATGACAGCCTGAACTTGTGATGGATGACTAGAGAATGGGAGTAGATGAGAAATATCATGGAGATAGAATGAATAAGATTTGGAAAATGAGGGAAGTCATGGGAAGAAAAGCCACCATTTACAATTTAGGGTAAAATCAACAAGGGCTTTATTCCATCTACAATCACAAACCACAGGAAGGAGAAGTGTCCATTGGAACACAGAGAAAAGAGTAGACACTGTGATGCAAGTGAGTTTCTCAACATTAACTAGGTTTACAGGAGACTGAGGTATTGGCTTGGGGCCCATAAAAGTTGGAGTGATTTGCCCACGGTCAGCTAGGAAGAGACAGGATTTGAACCCAAGTGTTCCCAACTCCAAGGCTGGCTCTCTAGTTATGGCACTGTGTTGCTTTTTTCTCAAATATTCCAATGGGTCTGTGATTTCATCGATGAGTTGTGGCAGTTCCCTCTACCAACTGATGTACAGAGAGCCTTCTTCACTTTCTCTTAACTTTTCAAATATTCCAAGGGAGTGCATCATCAGTCATCCCCCGCTCTTGCCATGTGACCTTCCATCTATTTTTGATTCCTACATTTGTATTACGTCCTTAATTCCATGTCTCCTTTGTAATCCCTTGTCTATAATGCATTGCCCCCTAATTGAACCCACCATGAGCTTCTCCATTACCCTTTGGTTGATTTTCAATATCAATTCTTCTAAGACTGTCATGTTCCATGACTCATTACCCATACAATGATACGGGAAGAATGAGTCCTGCCCATGCTTTCAGCAACCTTACAATGGGGAGCTGGGACGCACACACAAAGTGCCTTGCTGCTCAACTCAATATATATAATGAGGACTAGGATGAATGACAACCAGAAAATGGTAGGATTTCAGCTACACAGTGCTTCATTGTCTAGTTTCCTTGATATTGCAATAAGCAATCCTTGGTCCAGCTATAAATAGTTATAATTATTTTCTTTCTTTAAAATCTAAACCACTAATTAGAATAATTACTACAAAGGGTAGTTAACACAGATTGAGCTGGCATGGAGTAAGCCATTTCCTAATTCCTCATGGCTGTGATTTCCTGAAAGTTTCTTAGTCTTCATTTACTTTATCTGTATTGGCCCACCAACCAGAACATTTCTCTAGGCCCCTCTTCAGGAATAATTGGCCATAACTGAGGAGATCAATATGTTCTGGGCAAAATGTGTACTCCTACCAATTTCCATTCAACCAATGTTGCTTTGGGGGGGGGGGGACTAAAGGCCATTGAAATGATGCCAAAGGGCAAATGCTAGGTATAAACATAATGGAAATCAAACAATGGTCCAATACAAAACAACATATGCCTAGCCATATGCTTTGCAGCAACAAAGAACTAAAAATAAAGTCATTGTCCCTTGATTCAGGAATGGCTTTTAAAAAACAGTGGTATCTGAATATATTGGAATTTTTATAGAAAGAAATCATAAATATGAAGAATTTAGAGAAACGTGGGGAGTTTTGAATGAACTGATATGAAATTAGCAGTTAAGCAAACAAAAAGTACAATGATAATATAAATAAAAGCATGAAAGGGAAGTTGGATTTAGAATAGAAAAAACAACAACTACAACAAAAGTCTCAGAGAAGAAAAACATCTGCATTCTCCCTCATGGCAGAAAGGTGGTATCAGGGAGAGGTCCTAGAAAAGATTATTGCATATATTAACAGGCAAATTTTTGTATCCAGTGTTTTTGATTTGCTTTTTGTTTGTTTTGGCCCTCAAAGGAGGCTTTAGTCTGGAGGAAAGTGGGAAATGTCTAGGCTATAAGGACAAAAGGCAGCTATAAAAAAAAAATCTTTTTTTCTCTTCATAAAGTTGCTGTATTCTCCTGAAGGATTCTAAATGAAATGGTCTTCAAGCTCAAAGCAGCACCAACAAATATGAGTGAGGAAGTCTTACTGGTAAGACTTGACCTCTAGAACTGGAGACTGCTTCAAGAGAATATTTCTAGAATGAAAAATTTTGGAGCTAAAAAAAACCCTAGGACTGTGCGAGGAGGATTTTGCGGAGAAGGAAATTGAGGCCCAGAGGATGCATGTGACTAGACAAACGTAACCCAAGTAACATGTCGCAGCCAGAATTGGAAATCACAGGGAGAGAGAGAGATTTCAGTGACCTAGACATCTGCTCTAGCTCTTCCTCTGTGGGGATGAGGTTGGGCAAAGGACAGAGGCCCTGATAAATATGGAATGTAATTGCATCCTTCAAAAGCAGAGGAAGAAACAGGAGAACTGTTCTTGCAGACTTGTTAGCTGACCACAATAGGAAGTTTGTTCTCACAATTAAAATGACAGCAATCTTGGGGAAAAGAGACTTTGTCATCATAAAATTCATGAAAGAGAAGATCCAAAGAAGGACAGAATCACAGAACCTCAGGGTTGTAAAAAATCTTACCTGAAGAAGAAATCCTTCTAAAATGTATCTGAGCCCTGCCACAAGGTACCACTACCATTCACCCAGTGCTGAGCGCTCTGCTCCTCAATGCAGTTGAAAATTGTAGTGGGGGAGGGGGGCACCACACCGTGTTGTTGACTCATGACTTTAAAGTGCATGAAAGGTCTCAGGTCCAATTCAGAGAAATAACCTTGAATTTGTAACGTTGATATTGAAACCCAAGGATAAGGCATATTTATCACTAGTATGTTTTATTTTATTAGGATTTGTCCAATTTTCTAGTCTGTAAGATTATTTTTTTGCATCCTGAATTTGTCATCCAATATTTCTTCTCTGCCTCCCAGGCTTTTGTCACCTACAAATTTGATAAAAATGCCATTATCCAAGTCACTGATAGAAATGTTAAGGCCAAGTTCAAATCTTCAGGGCACTTCATTAGAGATCCCCTCCTAAGTCTGGCATTCAACCAATTTCAAAGTGACCTAAATATACTATTATCTGGTCTGCCTCTCTCCATTTTTTGCAGAGAGAGAGAGACAGAGACAGAGAGAGAGAGAGAGAGAGAGAGACAAACAGAGAGAGGGAGAGGGAGAATGAGAGAAAGGGGGCAGGGAGGTAAAGAGAGAGGGAGAGAGACAGAGAAAGGTGTGGGAAGAAAGAAAGATTTTGTAAAATGTTTTAATAAACCTACATATTGACACAGCCTATTTGCATAGCAGTCATGTCAAACTGAAATAGAAATGGGGAACTGCTAAATGATACATAAAGATACCTGCAGTAATATATTGACTAAGAAAACTACATATTAACAGTATTTATATTCTATTCTATTTTCTTTATCTTGTTAAATATTTCCCAATGGCATTTCAATTTGGTTCTGGAGACACTCAAGAGTCTTGTGGGTGGGACAGACACATGTGACACCTCTGATACATAGTATAATCTCTCTCCTACCTCAATTTATCAATTTAGGGATCTTTTCAACAATGGATATAAAGTTGTCCACCATGACCTATTCTTGACAAAGTCATGCTGGCTCTTTGGTATCATGGTTTCCTTTTCTAAATGTCCCCAAACTATCCATTTAATAATACATTCCCTCTCTTCCCACAGCATGTTCACCTCTGTTCAGAATCAAAATCCAGCCCAGAGCTGTATCGTTCCCAAGTGCCATTTTTGTACACTTTTGTGAAAATTAGGTTAACATTAGGACAACTGCAGTGCCTCTCCAGTTCTCCATGATCTTGAAAGATGGATGGCCAAATCCAAGCGTTTGGTTTAAGCCTATGATATAGAACCAAGATTAGGCTGGTTCTTCTTGCCCCTGGAGGTCAGAACCAGAACTACTGAGTAGCTATTCCTATTTTAAAAAAACTAGAGAGCATAGGAGTAAATGGAACTTCCTTAAAATTATAAGCAGCTTCTCTCTAAAACCATTAGCAAGCATCGTCTGTAATGGAGATAAGCTAGAAGCCTTCCCAGTGAGATCAGGGTTGTGAAGCAAGGATGCCCATTATCACCATCACTGTTCGATATTGTACTAGAAATGCTAGCTATGGCAATAAGACAAGGAAAAGGAATTAAAGGTATTAGAATAGGTAATGAGAAAACAAAGCTATCATTCTTTGCAGATGATATGAAAGCATACTTAGAGAATCCTAGAGAATCAACTAAAAACTAGTTGAAATAATTAACAACTTAAGCAAAGTCACTGGATATAAAAGAAAGTCACCTAAATCATCAGGATTTCTATATACTACCAACAAAGCCAAGCAGTAAGAGATAGAAAGAGAAATTCCATTTGTAATAACTGTAGACCATACAAAATACTTGAGAGTCTACCTGCCAAGATAAACTCAGGAATTTTATGAAAGTAATTACAAAACATTTTTCACACAAATAAAGTCAGATCTAAACAATTGAAAAAAAAATAATTGCTAATGGGTATGTTGAGCCAAAATGATAAAAATGACAATTCTACAAAAAATAATGAATTTATTCAGAAGCATACCAATCAAATTACAAAAAAATTATTTTGTAGAGCTAGGAAAAAATAACAAAATTCATCTGGAAAAATAAAAGGTCAAAGGTATCAAGGGAATCACGAAAAGAAGTGTATCTAGTTATACCAGATCTCAAACTGTATTATAAAATGGTAATCATTGAAACAATCTGGTACTGGCTAAGAAATACAGTGGTGGATCAGTGAACTAGATTGGGTGTACAATACATAGTAATAAAATGATCGTAGGAATTTACTGTTTGATAAACCCAAAGATCCAACTTCTGGTGACAAAAGCTCATTATTTGACAAAAACTACTGGGAAAACTGGAAAACAGTTTGGCAGAAATTAGGTATAAACCAACAACTCACACCAAATATCAAGATAATGTCAAAATGGGTAGATGATTTAGACATAAAGGATGATACCATAAGCAAACTGGGGAGTACGGAATAGTTTATCCATCAGATATATGCATAAAGGAAAAACTTAGGACTAAACAAGGGATCAAGAGATAAAGGCATTGAGAAATGTAATGTGGTTGGTTTTCATTATATTAAATTTAAAAGGGTTTGCACATACCAAACCAATGCACCCAAAATTAGAAGGAAAATAGAAAACTGGGAAAAAATTATTGCAGCAAGTATCTCTTATAAAGGCTTCATTTCTCAAATACACAGAACTCTAGAAAACTACAAATCATTCCCCAATTTACAAATGGGCAAAAGATATGAAAAGGCAGCTGGTCAAATAAAGCAATCAAAGCTACCTAAGAGTCACGTGAAAAAATGCTCTAAATCACTATTGATTAAAGAAATGCAAATTAAAACAACTCTGAGGTACCACCTCACACCTATCAGATTGGCTAATGGGACATTAAAGGAAAATAATAAATGTTGGAGGGGATGTGGGAAAACTGAGAAGCTAATGCGCTGTTGGCGGAGTTACAAACTGATCAATTTGGAACTATGTCAAAAGAACTATAAACCTGTGCATACCCTTTGATCTGGCAATGTCACTACTAGCTCTGTATCCCAAAGAGATTTTTTTTTTTAAAAAAAAAAAGGAAAAGGACTTGTATGTACAGAAATATTTATACTAGCTCTTTTTGTGGTGGCAAAGAATTGGAAATTAAGTAGATGTCCATCAATTGGGGAATGACTGAACAAGCTGTGGTATGTGATATGGTAATGGAATATTATTGTGCTACAAAAAAATTACAAGCGAGATGATTTCAGAAAAACTCTGAAAGACTTCCATGAATTGATGCGGAGTGAAGCAAACAGAACCAGGAAAACATTGTACACAGCAACAGCAACACTGTATGATGATCGGCTGTGAATGACTTAGCTCTTCTCAGCAACACAATGACCCAAGACAATCCCAAAGGACTCCTGATGAAAAATGCCATCCGCCTCCAGAGAAAGAATTGTTGGGAGTCTGAACGCAGTCTGAAGCATATTATTTTTACTTTCTTTCTTTCTTTTTTGTTCAACTTTTCTTTCACAAAATGACTAATATGAACATATGTTTTACATGATTGTACATATATAACCCATATCAGATTATTTACCATCTCAGGAAAGAGGAAGGGGAGGAAAGGAAGGATAGAATTTGGAACTCAAAACTTTTTTTTAAATGAATGTTAAAAATTGTTTTTACACATAATTGGAGAAAAAATAAAATATTATTTAAAAAAGAATCATTATGTTTATTTAAACAAGTAACTAAGGCATTCCTAAGTGTGAAGGAAGGACTACAGCTGGGTCCACTTAATTCCTCCTTAAAATGTTAAAAGATTACCATGAGACTGTTGGTGTCTGTTTGGATTTGTTACCACATGTGAGAATATGGGATGTGGAATTCGGCTCCTCCCAAGAGGGAAGTGTGACCCTTGGACTGAATCCAAACTTCACAGAACAAATCCCCTTAATACAAGGTTTTGTTCTGTAAAACTTGGATTCAGTCAAAAGCCACACCTAAGGACCTGGAGGGTCACATGTGGGCCTCGAGGCTGCAGGATCCCCACCCTGGCCAGATTTCTATACCTAGAAGTCATAGATTCACTGACTTCCATTGTGTTGAACCGCTTCTGTTTGAAGGATTTAGGAAAAGGCATTGATAAGAATTAGACAGAAAGAGGAGGTAGAAGAGGACCCCAAGATGGACCAGTGATGGAATCCCCTGCCGAAAAGAGATCCTGGTGCCGCTGAAATCTCAAAGCATCACCAGTAGGGCTCCTTCTCTGGGCAGGCCTCGGGTCAATAGCCATCTTTAGTCATCTTTAAGTCCCAGCTAAAATCCCCCCTCTTACAGGAAACCTTCCCCATCCTCTCTTAATTCCAATGCCTTCTCTCTGTTAATGATTTTCTATTTATCCCATATATCTCCTGTCTGTACATATGTGTCTGCTTGTTGTCTCCCCCGTTAGACTGTGAGCTCCTTGAAAGCAGGCACTGTCTTTTGCCTTTCTTTGTATCCCCAGGGCTTAGCATGGTGCCTGGCATACATTTCTTTTGCTGTTCAGCTGTTTTTCAGTTGGGTCTGACTCTTCATGACTTCATTTAGGGTATTCTAGGCACTGATAGTGGCACGGTTTACCATCTCCTTCCCCAGCTTATTTTACAGATGAGGAAATTGAGGCAAAGAGGGTGAAGTGACTTGCCCAGGGTCACACAGCTAGTAAGTGCCTGAGACTAGATTTGAACTCATGAAGATGAATCTTACTGATTCCAGGCCCAGCACACTAGCCATTGAGTCACCTAACTGTGCTGGCATATAGTAGGGACTTCATAAATGCTTATTGATTGACTGATTCCAGGGTGTGGCTCCTAGCAGTTGATCTGCACACAAATGTCTCCAGGAACTCACTGAAGGTTCCAAACAAAGTTGTTTCTTCCTAAGACTTTTTGGTCACCAGCTTGGTGGCTCTGAGTCCACATGACTTCAGCTCACATTTTTCTGCACTGGCTCAAAGCAGACCTTGGCACTTATATGGGGGCTCGTGCCCAATCACTGGACACAGACCCTGTCAGTGGGTGAAATGTCTTCCCCCTAAACTAGAACCATCTGTATAAAATAACTGGAAGGAGTGCAGAGCGCCAAGACCACAGACCTCCAGTTTGGGTCTCTTGGCTTCTGCCAGCACAGAATCAAACCTCAGCTCATGCTTCTCCAAACATTTCCTCCCAAACCACCTACTCCTGCCTTCGTCTGTTCCCTAGCACAGAGCTACTATTCTTCATGCCCCGTGAATGCAATTCCCATTAGAAATACTTTCGGAATGCGTGCTAAAATAATACTATTTTTGTGGGAGAAAAGTGGTATAAAAAGATATTTCAACTATTCGAGCTTAATTCTACACAGGTGTATGGGATCACAGAAAAGAGACTTTATGCCAAGGAGATGCAATTACATTTCAGCAGTCATTAGACTCTAGACAGTCAGAACTGGAAGACACCTTAGAACATAGAATGTCAGAGCTGGGAGGGACCTTAGAACATAGAATGTTCAAGCTGGGAGGGACTTTAGAACATAGATTGTCAGAGACATCATGTCAAAGCTGGGAGGAATCTTAGAACATAGAATTTCATAGCAGGAAAAGACCTTAGAGTTTGGGTTGTCAAGCAGGAGAGAGGCCTGAGAACACAGAATCTGAGAGCTGGAGAAGTTTTAGAACACAAAATGTCAGAGCTGGCAGAAGCCTCTGTACATAGATGATGTAAGGCCGGAGCCCTGAGGGGCCTGAGGCCTAATCTAGTCTAGAGACTGAACAGGGCCTGGGAATTTTGTGCATGTAGTCAGCGACTATACCCCAGATGCTGCCTGTCACGATGAAAGGTAATCTAGGGAAAAGAGAAAGGCAGAGCTTTAAAAACACATCCACCACATTTTGCCTAACATGTTTTCCTCTTTATCGCCTACTCTTGATTCTGATTGAAATTCCCTACAACCACTTCCTAGCCAGCCTTGTCATTAAGGCTGGCCTCCGAGGCATGGCCTAACCAGCCGGGTTTGATCTGCACCATGTTGTTTACAGGGATCGTGCTAGACGCTGGAAATCGCAGCCTCTTCCATGCCAGAGGCAAGTCTCAAAGTCCAAAGCAAACAAAAGCCTCTTCAAGTTTCACCAGAAATAAAGAGTGGTTTTGGGCTGCAGGAAGCATCAGGCATACAAAAATAAACTGTGCTTTGTTCTGCTATGTGGTGTCAAAGCCCAAATGGCGTGGGATTGCATCATGCTCTTGGTCCGTTCCAACTGCAGGGTCTTTCTGAGACGAAAGCTCTGAGGACGAGAACTTTGCAGTCCGATGACACCCACCTTGCTTTTCCTCAGTCTCCCATCTCTGGGCCTTTACAATGACTGTCCCCCATGCCTGGCATTTTCTCCCCATTTGCTTCTGTCTCATAGTTGACCTTTTTGACCTAACAGCTCAGTGCAAGTCCCACCTTCTGCAAAAAAAGCCTTCCCCAGTCACTCAGTTTTATCACCTTCCCCTTCCAAGATTACCTCCATCTACTCCACGTGCAGAGTGTGTCAAAAGCATCTTTATGGCAGCTCTCATACGTCTCTTTTCCATGAAGTCTTCCTTATCCTGTCCTGTTTCATGTCACAGCATTTGCCTTCACACCCTCTAGTCTAGGCAAACCGGGTGGCTAGCTGCTGTCCACATACAAGATCCCATTTCCTACTTCCAAACCTTTGCCCAGATAATTCCCCCATGTTTCAAGTGCCGTCTTTTCTCAACTCTGCCTTGTAGTATCCTTCCCTTCCTTCAAAACATAGCTTATGTGCTATCTTCTATGGGAGTCCTTTCTTGATATACTAAATCAATAATGATCAACTAATATGGATAGAGAGTTTGTTATAGTGAACAGAGCAATGGCCTTGGAGTCGTAAATGTGAATTCAAATCCTGCCTCAGACACTTGCTAGCTGTGTGACCTTGGGCAAATCTCTTGCCTCAATTCCTCATCTGTAAATTGGGAATAATGACAGTATATATGTCGAAGTCTTATTGTGAAGGTCAAGAGAAATAATACACGTAAAGTTCTTTATAAACCTTAAAGTGTTTTAGAAATGTGAGCTATTGATATTATTGTTGCTTTGTATCTACTTTATACTGATCTCCGCACATGTTGTGTGCCTCACGCCATCATCCCTACTAGAATGGAAGCTCTTTGAGCACAAAGAATGGCTTTTTTTTTTCTTTGTATCTCTAGTGCTTGGCATAGTGCTTGACACATAGTAGGTGCTCAATAAAAGCTTATTCCATTAGGAGAGTGAGCACAGAAACCACTGGAGATGAGAAAGGAAGAGGAAAGAAAAGGAAAGAGGAGAAAAGAGGGAAGATCGAGTGAGCCCTCCCCCTCCAGGGACACTCTAACCTTCAGAACATGTAGACAGATGTTTGCCCTTTCCTCATCGTGGCTGGGTCTTATTGCAGTTACCTGTGTTTGTGCTTTTCTCTTTAATAAACAATAAATTCTCTTAGTTATCTCCACCATTATCAATTATAATATTCTCCAAACAGCTGGAGTATACAGATGCAAAGGACAGCCCCTGTCCTCAAGGAGCTTCTATTCTAATGGGTAAAACAACACATGAGTAAAAATAAATGGAGAGGGGACAGTTAGGTGGTACAATGGATAAAGTTCTGGCCTCAGAATCAGGGGAACCTGAGTTCAAATCCAGCCTCAGACACTTGACACTCACTGTGTGATCCTGGACAAGTCACTTAACTCCAATCGCCTCACCAAAAAGCAAAAAAAGGAAAAAAGGAAATAAAATGGGGAAAGAGTGTCCACCATATGCCAGGCATGGTGCTAAGCACTGAAGACAGAAAAAGCCAGAAAGTCAGGCCCAGCCTTTTGAGTGCAGGTAGTACAGTTTGAAAATGATCAGGAAGTATAGAAGACAAATGGCCAGGAAGGGTTGGTATGGACCCAGAAGTCACAAAGATGGCGAGTGGAAAAACAAGCCATCAAGGGCCACACTGTTCCCCAAAGGCCATGGTGGTATTGACTTCCAGGACTCAGAGTAAGAGGTAGAAGATGTGGGACAGAGGAGAGAGGGGGCAGCAGCTGTGGATAAAAGGAAGGTGCGAATGATCAGAGTGAGGATGAGAGCACATCGTTGTCTCAAACACAGCAGAGTTGGGTAGCTTAACCTTGTTAGAGCCTATTAGAGCAGAATGGGAAGAGAAAGCAAGAAATAAGGAAAGGCAGAGGAAAGAAAAAGTGGCAGGGGACAACAAAAGGCCCGGGGGCGGCTACTCCTGGGCCAAGACACCTGCTGTCAAGTCCCATTTCTTCTACTACTACCTGTGTGGCCCAAGCCTTCATCTCACAACCCTAAGTCTCAGTTTTCTCACTTGCAAAATAGAGGTAATCAGTGAGATAATGTGTGGAGTATAAGATGCAAGCTTAGAGTATATCAGATACATCACTTACTTCACATGGCTTTCAGGGAGAAAGCACTTCGAAAATCTTGAAATATAGTGTAATTGACTAGACCATGACCATCATAAGAACATGACTACATCTCAATTAGTCAATCAACAAGCATTTGTTCAATGCCTAGTAGGTATCAGTTGCTGGTATGATCACTGGAGATATAATCCTACCCTCAAGGAGTTTTCATTCTTTATTTCCCCCTACTCCTAACCCTGGGCTTTGCACATAGTAGGTGCTCAATAGGTCTTTGTTGACTGAAGAAAGAAATGAATGGAGAGGCCATTTGAAAATTCATCTTCCTTCAGTGCCTTTGTGCAGACCAATGTTTAGCCAACAATTGTCCATCATCTGAGAGTATGACCAGATTTAGAAACATGAATGAAATGAATCGACTTGAATTGTTTCACACTACTGTTTCTATATTGTTGCTGATGTGAATGATGGGTCTTAAGGAAATGGTCCTTGAATTAATTCAGTTCTTCATCTTTAATGTGAACTTAAATCTCCATCACAGAGCAGGATAAGAAATACATGTCCAGTGGATAGAACACTGGCCCTGGAGTCAGGAGGACCTGAGTTCAAATCCAGGCTCAGACACTTGACACTTACTAGCTGTGTGACCAGAGGCAAGTCACTTAACTCCATTGCCTAGCCAGAAAGAAAGAAAGAAAGAAAGAAAGAAAGAAAGAAAGAAAGAAAGA
>NW_020950758.1:893991-912011 GCF_900497805.2 Vombatus ursinus | reverse complement strand
GAAAGAAAGAAAGAAAGAAAGAAAGAAAAGAAAAGAAATACATGTCCATCTGTTTGCTGGGTTTTGGAATGAACGGATTTCTTCTCACATAATGCTATCAAATGGTGTCAAAATATTATGGAGAAGTCCAGAGCCTAGAAGAGTCAGAGCAATCCAACCAGTCTAACAAACATTTAATAAATACCTATAACGTGTGAGGCCCTGTGATAGGTAACAAGGAAGATCAAAACAAGTGTGAAACATTCCCTGCCCTGAAGGAGCTTACCTTCTACTAAGGCGATGGCACAAAGAAAAGGTAAATATATATACACACACACGTATATAAGAGTATATATGTGTGCGTGTGTATGTATAATAATTTGAAGAGGGGATAGAGCACTAGCAATTAAGGTAGTTAGGAAATGGTTTTAGAAGATAGTATATGAGCAAAGACTTGAAAAAAGGTAGGGATTATAAGAAAAGGTAAGGAGGAAATGGATTTCAAGCATGAAAGACAGCTCACACAAAGGCCTGGAGATGGGAAATGGAGTGCCAAGTTCAAGACAGAGAAAGTAGACCAGTTTGACTGGGAGTAGAGCACATGAAGGGGGGTGACAGCAGGATGCAGTGTGGCATAGTGAGTCAATAAACGTCAGGCTTTACAGTCAGGAAGATGTGGGCTCAAGTAATACCTATGACATAAATTGACTGTGAGACAGTGGACAAGTCACTTAACCTGTTAGTACACCCCAGCAGCTCTCTAAGACTGCAAATTTCACAGCAGTTGTTAGTCTGCATTGATAGAGAGAGGTTCCTCACCAGGAACTCCATATACCAATGAGGTCACAGGTATGGACTCTCATCCCTCCTCAAAATATGAATGAATGAATGAATGAATGGATTGTAGAAGGTTGGATAGGTTGGAGCCAGATGGAAATGGCTTTCAATGACAAGCTGAGGAATCAATAGTCCATCTTCTAAGCAATAGGAAGCCACTGTTATTTCACGAGCAGGGAAGTGGTATGGTCCGATTTGAGTAGAATCAGGAGGTCATAGATTTCCTATCAATGGAGGTGATCTGGCAGAGTCCAGATAACTGTATGTAGAGCATTTTGGAGAGGAAACTTCCATTCATGTAGCAGTTAACAGTAGGTGATCTCTGAAGGCTCCTCCACCTTGGAATGTATATGGTTTGGTTAGTTGGTGAGTGCTGAATCCCAGTGCCTGAAGAAAGACAGATAATTAGCCCCTTTTTCCCACAAAACCATTCCCACCTCACACCTTCTGTGTACTGCAGAACTCAGCTTGATAAGTTATCTCTGAGTCTCAGCCCTTTCCCTGGACGATCTCCAACTTGGATTTGGCATTTCAAAGAGTGTTAACAACCATGCTTGTATTTTGGTTCTGCACTTATTAGGAGTTCTCTGAAAATAGCCTCGAGCCACTTCTGATCTGTTTCCATGGATGTGCTGCTGAAAACTATTGCAGCTGAATACATTTTTCAACACCTCGATTTCCACTGGGGACACTTGTGATCAAGATTAATGTCAGTTCTTTGAAAGAATACAGGAATGGAGAATGCCATTCACAGATATCTCACCTAATCATAGAGACATAACAGATAATAATGGTGATATTTGAAGGTGTTTGATAATGAACAAATGGAGGGGCTTTTTATCATTAAAATTCTTATTTTAAAATAGCCTTCAGCCACACTGGATTACTCACTAACTGTCTGCCAAAACTATCCTGTACTTTCTGACCTCCAAATTTTTGCACCAAAAGCAGCACGATATAGGAGAAAGATCATGGGATTAGGATTCAGAAGGCATGTGTTCAAATCTCAATTCTGGCACTTTACAGATTCACAGAATCTCTGGGCTGGAAGAGATCATGGAGATCATAGGATCATAGGAATATAATATTATAGTCAAGGGGACTTCATAGGTCTTCCAGTACTGTCAGTCAATCAATATTTATTAAGCACTTTCTATGTGCCAGGAACTGTGCTAAGTGCTGGGAATACAAAAAGAGATGAAAGATGGTCTCTATCCTCAAGAAGCTTACAATCTAATGGAGGAGACAGCAAGCAAACCTATATGTATGAACAAGTTATGTACAGGCTAAGTAGGAAATAATTACAAGAGGGAGGGTACTAAAATTAAGAGGTGTTGGAAAAGGCTTCCTGGCCCCCTCCTTCGACAGCTAAGGAAACAAACGACACAGCGCCCATCCCTACATGCTCTGGGGGTGATTCTCCCTCCCCCTATCCACATGCCAGTCTTGGGTTCTGTCACTGAGGGTTTCATGGCCAGTCTCACTTTCTTCTGAGGTTTCCTCTCTTCACTGAGTATTCAGGATTAAAGGCAGAGGGTTAGGGCTAGGGGTTACAGGGTCTTTTGTCTGCAGTGGCCCCACTCTTTGAAGTGTGCTCCTCCAAGCTTCTCTCTCTGTCTCTCAGCTTCTACTGCCTACAGCCCTTGGGATGGGTTGTGCTCACTTCTCAGCTGAAGTCCAGCCAGTTACAGGGTCAACTCTGGCAACTCCCCAGGGAGTCAAGAAGAGAATCCCAGTGGGGTGATTTCTTCCCAAATCATGGGCCTCTGGCATCCTGATCTCCTTGGCAACTCCAAGACAGCAATGCTTCCTTAAGCAAGAACCCTTTCTCTACCATCCTTTAGTGTTCATCGGGCATCTTCTAGATGACTTTCAATGAATGAAAACCCATGACCCCCAGGGCAGTTCATTCCACTTTGGGACAGAAAAATTCTGGGTTTTTTCCTGACACAAAGCCCCAAACCAGCCACTCTGTAAATTCAACAAAATGATCTTAGTTCTGCCTTCTGGAATCAGTTGAAATAAATCTAATCCTTCCTGTATATGGAGGAGAATCCTTCAAATATTTAAGACAACTGCCTTCCCCTCCCTACACCAACCATGTTCTATTTGGGAGCTGGTGGAACCAACTCATTGTGAACTGCATGCTTGCCGCAGCTGTGTGCTGCAGTGGAGTCTCAGACATTGAATGAGACTTTATTTAGTGATAGCAGACTGTCAGCTGTCTGATAAGATGTGTAGCCTGAAGGCTCGGGGGTCTTCAGCTGGTAATTAGTGGATTCTTTGGTCATTTCTTGGGTCTTTTGTCCTTGTACTTAAATTTTTCAGCATTAAACTTCATCTTAACACCCAGTGCTTGGCCTCAGAAAGATTAAATGACTTATCTACAGTGACCCAGGTAAACAGCAGTGCCAAGACTTAAAGGAAAGTGCTCCAAATTCAAGCCCAAAGTTCTTCTCCCTATGCCATGCCTCCTCCACATCTTTGCCAATCCACTATCTCACCCAGTCTACTGACAAGAGGAGTTACCCCAATGAGACTTTCTCTGATCCCCAGCACCCCATTGCTAGGATCTTCTACCACCGAAATAGTTGGGATTTACTTCATTTATAATTAGTGTTTTTCACATCTCTATGGACACTTTGTTTCCTTGAGTAGAATAGAAGTCCCTTGAGGGGAAGAACTCCTTCATTTTTGAATCCCCCATTCCTGACATGTCGTGTCTGGCAAATAGCGTGTGCTTAATAAGTGTTTGTTGTATTATTGAATTGGATAGAGGTGGTTTATAGGGCTTTTCCTCTTAAACATCAATACTTTTTTTGATATTTTTTTTCTTTGAATGGTTTCAACCTTCATGATCAGAGTTGCTTTCCAATTTCTTCCCTTAGATCTGTTACCCATATTATTCTTCCATGTAGGTCTTTATTAACTTGCTTTCTTCCATTTATCTCTTTGCTGTTATGCTTAATCCTTGGGCCTCCAGGATTATATTCACTTCTTTCCTTAAAATAGTAGCATGGGAAGGACAGCTTTATGATATGGAATGGTGTCTCTAAGTCCTCATCAGGTTACTCATCCTTTCGGGTTCCTCCTAAGCCATGGCAAGGCATAGAATGTTGTACCTTCACTGAGAAGCAATGTGGTACAAAAGAACCCACCTTCCATGCTTGGAATTCTCTTCCCCCTCCCCTTCACCACTTGGAATCACCATTTTTTAATTCTTAACTCAAGCATTACCTTCTATGTGAGGGTATCACCATCATGATCATAGCTGACATAAATAAAGCTCTTTAAAGTTTGCAAAGTGCTTTACAAATGTTATCTCATTTGTTCCTCAACAACCCTGGGAGGTAAGTCCTATTATAATCCCACTTTGCCATTGAGGAAGCTGAGAGGTTAAATGACTTGCCCAAGGTCATACCTCTGGTAAGAGTCTAAGATCAAATTTAAACTCAAGTCTTCCTTACTCCAAGCCCACTGGTCTATCCACCACGTCACCTACCCGCCCAAACCTCCTGGGTCCCCCAGACTCCTGTGCCTCCCTCACTTCCTGCCACAAGGTTATCTGGTGTCTGCTTTTATGGCTTATATATGCCTCAATATGGTCATGTTGTCTACCCTATTTGCATGGAAGTTCTTGGGCTTTTGTTTCTATGTCCCCAGGGTCTCACTCAGTGCTTAGCACATGAAAAGTGCTTAATAAATCCTTGCTGGAAAGTAAAACAACTCTGAGTATCACCCCACATCTATCAGATTAGCTAATTGGACAGAAAAGGAAAATGACAAATGTTGGAAGGGATGTGGGAAAATTGAGACACTAATGCATTGTTGGTAGAGTTGTGCATTCTGCACAACCGTTCTACAGAACAATTTGGAACTATGCCCAAAGGGCTATAAAACCAAGCGTGTCCTTTGATCCAGCAATACCATTGTTGGGTCTGTATCCCAAAGAGATAAAAAACAAAAAAGGAAAAGGTTCTATATGTACAAAGATATTTATAGCAACTTTCAGTGATGGCAAAGAATTGGAAATTGAGGGGATGACCATCCACTGGGGAAATGGCTGACCGAGTTGTGATTGTGACGTGATTATGATTGTGATGGAATACAATTGTGCTATAAGAAGTGACTGAGGGGGCAGCTAGGTGGCACAGTGGATAGAGCACCATCCCTGGAGTCAGGAGGACCTGAGTCCAAATCTGGCCTCAGAAACATAACATTCACTAGCTGTGTGACTCTGGACAAGTCACTTAACCCCAATTGCCTCATCAAAAAAAAAAAAGTGACTGAGCAGGATGCTCTCAGAAAAACCTGTGAAGACTTATATGAACTGTTGCAAAGTGAAGTGAGAAGAACCAGGACAACATTGTACACAGTAACAGCAACATTGTATAAAGATCAGGTGTATTCACACTTAGGTATTCTCAGCAATACAATGATCTGAGACAATTCTGAAGGACTTATGATAAAAAATGCTATCCATCTCCAAAGTAAGAACTGATGGAGTCTGAACACAAATCAATACTTTTTTTAACTTCATTTTTCTTGGAGTTTTTTTTGGGGGGGCTCTGTATTGTCTTTCACAACCTGACTAATAAAAAATACATTTTGCATGACTGTACATGTATAACCCATGTCAAATTGCTTGCCTTCTTAATGAAGTGGGGAGGGCAGAGAGGGAGAGAGAGAACTTGGAACTCAAATTTTTAAGAAGCACATGCTAAAGTTGTTTTACATATAATTGGGGGAAAATAAAATATTAATTAAAAATATACAGATAAAAATAAATAAATAAATGCTTGCTGGTAGGTGATTGATTGGACCTGGACCTCCCTCTGACTCAGTTTCTTCATGTGTAAAATGAGGCAATTAAGGGGATTGGTACCTTCCAGTGCTCAAATTCCAACTCTAGGCAAAGGAGGAAATTTCATAAGGAATCCTAAATCTCTTGGCGATGAATAGCCATCTATTTTTACTTCACGCTTCTTCATTGCCATCATCTCATCATTACTGGCAGACAAAAGAGAAGCTTGTGAGAACTATACTTCCCCTGTGTTCTGGGGATGTGTAGGAAGAGCTACATGAAGGCAAGGACAAGGTCATATTTAAACTCTTACCCTCACTGTTTAATATGGGGCTTTGCCCAATTTAAATCAATTCATTTTGAGAAATCTTGAGTAAGTGTTAACTATGTTCAGGTTTCTGATTGTATCAAAAGACAAAGAGAAATCATGCCTGCCCTCAAGGATCTTGCATTTTGCTTGGGTAAATAACACACAAAAAGTTCCCAATCTGGGGAAATGATCAGTTCTGAAGTTTTAATTCTCTAATCCCATGACCATATGCCTCAGAAGTCTTTAAGACCTTTCCAGCTCTCTATCTGTGATCCTGCATATAATCTGAGAGGCAGGAGGACAGCAGCAATGAAGACTTCTGGTGGGGTGGGGGTGAAGGCACTTGAGTTGAGCCTCTGAAAAAGAGAAGAAATCAAAGAAAATTCCCGGCCTGAGGTCCAGTCCTCTCTCTCTTTTGCCATCCAGCTGCCTCAGATCCTCCTTTCCCTCACTCCACAGATCCAGTCACTTGGCAAATCTTGCCATTCCTGTCCCTACAGAATCTTCTTCATCTGACCCCTCTCTCCACTCACCTAGCAGCCCAGACCCTTCCTTATCTCTGCTCACCTGGATTTTTGCAGCAGCCTCCTAATTCATCTCCCAGCCTCAAGTCTCCCTCCATTCCAGTCTTCTCTCTATGTTGCTATCTGAGGGATTTTCCTTAAGTGTAGATTTAACTCTGCACTTCCTTAATCAACTCCTGTTGCCTCTCCTATCAAATATCAGCTCTCCTCTCCTATCAAATATCAGCTGTTCCACTTAACTTTTAAAGCCCTCCATTTCTGGCCCCAACCTGTTTCTACCCTCAGTATACTGGTTCCCAATCACCTAACTACACCATCTTCGGTCATGCCAAGTATACAGTGCCCCCCCCCATACCTACTTCCTACCATGTACTCTGGGAAAAACAATCAAATCATTATCATCATTGCTTATGGAAAAGATGAATCACTCAAAAGCCCTATGGCTCCATCCAAAGCCATCCCTGTGATGGCCAGCACTCTCCTTTGAATATTCTCTCCCCCATTGTAATATAAGCTTGATGAGGCCAGGGGTTATCTCTTTTGTATTTGTATAAGCAGAACTTAGTCCAACACCTGGCATACAATAAACAGTAAGTAAATGCTTTTTCTTTCCTTCCATCCTTCCTTCCTTCATTATTCTCTTCCCCTCCTCTTCCTCCTCCTTCTGTTGTCAAGGGTTTCTTTTTTAATCAGTTTATATTGATATTTTCTGTTTCTTACATCACCTCAGTATCCCAAATATCCATCCCCTTTCCCCTCCCAGAGAGTCATCCCATATGACAAGTAGTATTTTTTGGAGAGGAAAAAAAAGTCAACACAACAGATCAATATGTTGAGAAAGTTCAAAAATCCTCGTAATATATAACACCCACAGCCCTCCCACCTCCTCAAAGAAGTAGCTTGGGCTGTCTTCTCATACCTCTTCCTCTGAGTAACACAGTATCTATATAATTTTACTAGATTTGCTTTAGATTTTTGGCTAATCTGGGCCATCGAGGATCAAACTAGCACCAATGGCAGATGTTACAAACACCTACATAAGACTTGATATAATAAGGCCAAACGCTTCCTAACAAGTATTAAAGTTCCCCCAGCCCTTCACACAAGATTACAAGACCTAATTACATAACCCCTAGGGAAAAGTAGCCTCTGATTTTGCAGCTGTGAAAAGTCTGAGCCCAGAGGCCCAAGTGGAGAAGACAAGAAGGGAGCTAGCTGCACATTGGGAGGGAAAGAGGGAGAGTAGAGAAAGGCTATTGAGAGTTCCACCAGAGGCAGAGGGGAGACCAGCAACCAGAGGGGGACAGGAGCTGCTGTGGGGCTGGATTTTCCCCTCTGCTGTATCTACTGCCCAGCCTGGTTCCAACAACATGGAACAGGATGCCCCTCCCGGGAGAAACTCATCAACTCTAAACTCCCCGCCATGCTGCCAGCTCAAACCTTCTTGACACCACCTGCCTCAGCCTCCTCTCCCCTCTCACTGGAGGGCTGGAAGGAAGAGAGCCAAACTCATCCCAATGCTTTCCTTTATAGAGGGCAGAGCCTAGACTCTCAGCTCCTCATTCTGCTTTGCAACCCTGCCTCCTTTGTGTGTTATCTCCCTCTTTAGTTTGTAAGATGCTTGAGGGCAGGGACGATGCCTTTCTTAATTTTATCCTGAGGCTTGTGCCTGGCACATAGTAGGTCCTTAATAGATGTTTCTGGACTGGATTCAGTGCTAAAGTCAGCAGCTAAGAGCAACTTCTTCCGAGTTTTCTATTCCTTTTACATGGATCTTTCACTGCAAAATGATGCATTTTTGTTGTTCTTAAGCTTGATTCTTAGATCCAAAGATTTAGGGCCAGAAGGGACCTTAGAAGTCAAGTCCAACCCTTTTATTTTACAGATATGGAAATGGAACTCTAGAAAATGCAAATGCCTTGCCCATGGTCACACAGTTAGTATACATCTGAGGTAGGATGTGAACCCTGGTTTCCTGATTCCAAGTACAATGTTCTACTATCTATACCCGGCTGCCTCATTTAAATAAAGATATTGTTTCCAGTGTCCTGTGGAGCATGATCTTAAATGCTATCCTATTACGCTGAGGGAAGCAGGCAAGACCGAAGCTCTTAGCACAATGCCAGGCACACAGTTGTCACTTAATAAATGTTTACTAAATAAATTTACTGACTGAAGAGGTATTTTTTTTTTAATTTTACAAAATGTATAAGGCAAGGCTCTGCTCCTGGGTTGGTGGTCAAGGCGATCCACCTGGGAACATATTTAATGAGACATTTATTCTGCATTTTTTCATAGCATTATGAACTCCCAAGAGCAGAATTAAAGCAGACGCTGGAACTTCTCCCTTCCCCTCCCACCCCTCCAGCCTGTCTTTCATTTCTATTGGTTGTAAGCAGCAGATGAAGACCCCACCCAAAGCCAAACCCCTGGGTAGAGACAGGAATAACTGCAGGGACTTTTCTTCCTGCTCCTTTCCTGGTCAAAAGACAATTTTTTTCTTGCTCTCCACAGTGACCCCTACTGGGGGGAAGGGGTTGCACTATGATTGAGCTGCCATCATGAGCACTGGGGACAACTCCCCCCGACTTCAAACAGAGGCTCAAGATATAGGTATTTGTAGAATTAATCTTTTTTTTTTTAAGTACAGATTGAAATTGTTTTTTATCCTTCATTTTCCAAGAGGACCAATGACATCATGGGGTATCTCTTGACTTGCATGTAAATTGGATCTAAGTGAGGCAGAGCTGCATAAAGTTGTCAGCTTCATTCTCTCCTCCGGTCATCAAAGTTCAGTGGCAAGACAAAAGCCAGGATGACTGGTGATGGCCTGGGATGCAGTCGATGACCTTAGCGTCTTTGATGTCTGCCCAAGCTCTGAGAGCTCTATAGTGCCTGCTTTGGCTGCCTTCAGGGCTGTTGGAACAAATTGCTTTCATTTGTCTATTCCACTGGGGGAAATCTTCACATGCTTTCGGTAAACATCCTTCTAACTCAACAACAGATTTGAGGCTCTAACCAATGAGTTACTGTCAACCTGGCTTAGCCCATCTGCCAAACTGGTTTACCTGGGTGTGGGTGCTGTGCATATTACAACTTCTTAGAGCCACAGGTGAGAGGTGAATTGGGTGGACACCGAAGGTGGATGAGCAGCCCTCCCCCCTCCAGAGGTGCTAGAACTCCTGAATACCCCATCCACACTACATATTGAAATAGATGGCTACTGAGGACCTCCCCCCACAAATCTGAAATTCTATAATCCTACCAGTCAGTCAGCAAGCATTTATTGAGTGCTTACAATGTTCCAGGCACTGTGCTAAGTGCTGGAGACACAAAGAAAGACAAAAACAAAGTCCTTCCCTTAAGGAGCACACCACCTAACAAAGGAGAGAAACAAACAACTCTGGACATACAAGACATATGCGGTATAAATGAGGGGGAGGTGTTAGTAATCTTAAAAGAAAGTCATTAGCATTGAGGGAAACCAGGAAAGATCTGCCGACAATGAGATTTGAACTGAGTCTTGAAGGAAGCCAGGAGGCAGAGACAGGGAGTGAGGGCATTCCAGGCATGGACAGCTAGTGAAAATGTGCTCGGTGAAGAGATGGGATGACAAGAGACAAAGTGAAGGTAGGATTCTTTCTGAATACTAACGTACAAAATGGAGAAATATATCCTGTGTGTGAGCTCAAACCATCTGGGTGCCTGGTACCTTGGTCCCTTGCCTGGCCTTAGACCACACTTGCCTGATTGCCCCTTTGGATCCCTAGGCCCCCACATAGCTGACTTGTGTTCCTGGACCTAGGTCATCCCTCCAGCCTCTGGCTCTTCTATCTCCTGTTACTTAATAATAGCCCACCCTCAAGCGTCTTTGACCCATGGTTTGCTAAATTTCCTTGTTATGGCAGCATGATATAATTGGATTTGGAATGGAAAAATCTGGGTCTGAATCCTAGTTTTGCCACATACTACATGGGTGGCCTTGAGTAAGTCACTTTAATCACACCCTGCCTCGGTTTCCTCTTCTGTAAAAGGAGGAAGTCAGAATAAAAAGGGGCCTTCTAATTCTAACATTCTATCATCCTGACATTCTCTGTTCTAAGGTTCTGAGCTCTGGCATTCTATATTCAATGTCCTAAGGTCCTATCAGACTCTTACACTCTCTGATCTGCGTTTCAAGGTCATTTAAGCAACAGGTATTCATTAAGAGCTTGTTATGTGCCAGGCATTAAGCTAAGCACTGAGGCTACTGGGGCAGGGGTGGGGGAAGGTCCCTGGCTTCCAGAAGCTCACATATTCTGAGGGGAGGGGGGGGGGGGACAACATGCTTATAAATAGGTACATACAAAAACCATATAGAGTAGTTGCAAGGCAGTCATGGAGGGAAGTAGCGGGTCAGGGGGACCAGGAAAGGGCTCCGTACTCTGGCTTTCTATGCTCTAATGTCCCTTGCAGATCTGACATTCTGAGCCCTATGTTTTAAGGTCCATCTCAGAATAAATACTTGTTGAACTGACTTGACTTGACTATATCTTATATTTCTGTCCCTAGATGGGTAATGGGTCTAGGAGTTCAGATCAATTACAGAACAACGCTGTCTCCTGCGGATTTGCCCCACGCAGGTGAGTACATTCCTTGTTCCTGCCCAGCTGGGAGGGCCAGCACTGCAGATGGACCTGGGGCCAGAACTCCGCTGTCGGTGACCAACATTTGAACCTCTGTCCTGCTTTATCTTTGGCTACGACCAGCCATTCACTAACTCTGCCTCTTACAACCTAACTGACTGCATTTAAAAACATAGTTATCACCAGTTATAATTTTATATCAAGAGCAAAAATCAGGAATTATGAGCAATTTAAAGAACCGAAAAATCTTGGAGTAAATACCTGCCATCTGTAGGAAGAGAGAAATGAGCAAGGGGAGTTAAATCCCTTCATGGGCTTTTCCCAGATCTCAAATGGGAAATGAGGGGAAACAAGCTACTTCAGAACTCCCTTCCCTTGCCTTCCCTTCACTTGCCTTTCTTCCTTCCTTGATTCTTTTTCCTTGCTTCCTCTCTCTCTCTCTCTCTCTCTCTCTCTCTCTCTCTCTCTCTCTCTCTGCCTTTGTCATTGTCTCCCCTCCTTATTCTTTTCTTCTTTCTCTTCCTTCTCTATCTCCCTCTCACCCCCACCCTCTCTTTTTCTCTCTGTCTCTGTCTGTCTTCTGTCTCTCTCTGTCTCTGTCTCTGTCTCTGTCTCTGTCTCTCTCTCTCTCTCTCCTTTCTCTATCTGTCTTTCTCTCTGTCTCTCTCTCCCCTCTCCCTCCCTCTTCCCTCTCCCTCTCTCCTTTTGCCCATTCTTCCTAGTGAAACTGAAAAATCACAGCCCCTGGAGTCTCACCTTCTAGAGCTCTCATGATCTTTTCCCTATGGGTAAGGGGAGTTTAAAGTGTACAGTTGAACTACAGTTCCAAGAATTCTCACAGTCAGATCTCCAAGCCTTCCCTATTCACAGGAAAAACAAGCTCAATACCCAAGTGCAATCACATAAAGGATTTTTTTCCCTATTATTAAGCATTACTCAACATTGGGAAGGAAATAGGTAATATGTACATATATAATCTTTGTGTGTGTGTGTGTGTGTGTGTGTGTGTGTGTGTGTGTGTATTTTTACCAACAATATTGAAATGCAGGAGAGAACTCTGTCAAAGAGCTTGTTGGAAATGGATTGGATGGATTTTTCCCTATTGACTCAGTTGAGGTAGTATGGCATTTCTATAGATGCCTTCATGCCTGAAAACAGGAAGCTTGTTGGGAAAATAACAAACCCTCCCCTTTCCATAGCCCTTCCCAAGAGGCTTGTCTAAGTTGTTTTCCTACAATAACCTGGTAAGGCCAGAAGTAATAAGAATTGACAAATATATAGTACTCTGAACCTGGCAAAGTGCTCACTGGAGACACAAAACAGCCCTGTGAGGGAAGGGTTTCCTTTTCTTTCTTTCTTTCTTTCTTTCTTTCTTTCTTTCGTTCGTTCGTTCTTTCTTTCTTTTTCTTTCTTT
The DNA here is from genome assembly GCF_900497805.2 of Vombatus ursinus. NCBI lineage: Eukaryota > Metazoa > Chordata > Mammalia > Diprotodontia > Vombatidae > Vombatus > Vombatus ursinus. The sequence continues at coordinate 899,518 of NW_020950758.1, read as the reverse complement.
CTTTCTTTCTTTCTCTCTTTTTCTTTTTCTTTCTTCTTTCTTTCTTTCTTTCTTTCTTTCTTTCTTTTTTGGACTGAATCTAACATTTCACTAGTGTAAGGAACTCTATCAGAGAATACTCCCTATGCCAGTGAAGGTCAGCAGACTTGTCCAGGCTCAAAAACCAGGCTGTGTCAGAGTCACGACTTGTACCCTAGCCTTCCTGAGTCCACAGCAAGCTCGCTCTTGGCTACACCATTGGTTCTCATGAAGGAGGTAACAGAGGCTTCTGCATTTTCTAGAAGAGGAAGCAGTGAGAGGTGATGTGAAATTTCCACCCAACATCACAATCTGTGCTTGGTCTGCCAGAGCTCAGACCCAGGCTGCTCCACTCCAAGGCCAGTGCACTTCTCAGCTAACCACAGCTGCCTCTGATGGAGACCATCAAGTGTCATGTTCAGGGTCAAGAATCCCACAGGGATTTTCATGTGAGTCATATTACATCATCACGTTTACCCAAGTCTGACTTCCTATAGAAGGATTGTATCTTCCACCAGGTCCAGGGAGTCCCATTACTACCATCGTTTTATGACATCACCTTAATGGAATGTTGACCCAAGTCCAGCTGAGGCCTTTTTTAATTGTCTTATTCTAAGAATCTAAATTCTTTTCCATGTCTAAGTTGGGTCTAAGGTTTAGTTTGTTATCAATGGGATACAGCACAACGGATGCAGGCAGCTAAAAGCTGATCTCTGCCGATGGTGAAGCAAAGCTCTACTCCTTCTCCCAGGGCTCCAACCTCATCTTTCAGCTTCCTTGGTTTTGGAGATTTTGAACAGTCAGCAGATTTATGCAAGCTGAGCTATGACAGCAAGAGGAAGCAATAGCAATAGCCTAATGTTCATATCAGATGGTGAGACCTAATGGGTAAACCAGGCTGGAGGAACATGACAAAGGAGTCTCTTGGGCAACTAGAAGTCTGTTTTAAGTAAATACAGATGAAAGGGGTGATTCACTGGGGAGGCAGACATTGTGGTGAAGTGGAAATAAGGTTGGCCTGGGATTCAAGGGATAAGAATGAAAGACCTTGAGGAAGGTACTTAACCCCCCCCTGCACGGGTCTTCATGCCTTTCTCTCTGAATTGGAGGGATTGGACCAGGGTACCTTCCAGCTCTGACCTTTTGCTTTCTGCATTCTACGGTCCCTCCAAGTTCTGACATTTCTCTGTTTTATATTCTAAGGTTATTTTCTTTGTTTTTTATTTTTATTTTTAATCCCTAGAATTTAGCATAGTGCCTGGCATGCAGTGTGTATTTAATAATGCCTAATAACTGACCATGCTCTGAGTTCAATTACTTATAATAAGATCCATTTTTTTTTCAATCGATAAGCATTTAATCAGTGTCTAAATATGAAGCACTGTCCTAGCCACTGGCAAAACAAAGACAACATATGAGATGTTCCCTATTCTCAGAGCACTCAGATACCATCAGGAGAGGCAACATTTACACGTGGAAGTACAAGAAGAATAAATACAAATATTTAATCTGTTCATTGCTAGAGATCCCAACCTTAGACCGGATATTCCATCCTTTAGCTAACTCCATCACTCACTACATCTCAACAGGTTTCCTCTCACCCTCTGCTGGCCAGAGAGCAGATACTTCCCCATTCTCTACCTCCTGGAGCCATAATCGAATCAACTCTTGTCATGGCTACTAGAATGGATGTGTGTCAGTCTACCCCCTAGGACCACATTCATCATCCTTGTAACTTTCCAGATGAAAACAGACCTCTCTGACCACCCTTCCCCTACTTGTGTCATTTTCCCCATTAGAATGTCAGCTACTTGAGGGCAGGAGATGTCTTTGCTTGTATATTTGTAGCCATCAAACAGCACAATACTCGGCACATAGTAAACGCCTAATAAATGTTTTTTCATTCATTCCTTTATTGCAAATAAATAGAAGGTGGTTAAACACGAAGTAGTTTGAAAGGGAGGAAACCAAGAAAGATTTCATGCAAAAGACGGGATTGGTGTCAGGTCAGCAAGCATTTATTAAATGTCTATTATATGACAGGAGCTGTGGGTATACAAAGAAAGGGAAAATTGAACCAACTTTTAAGGAATTCACTGTCAAACGTGGGAGATGACATGCAAACAACCAGCACAAACAAGGTAGATGAGGGGATAAATTGGGAGCAATCTCAGAGGGAAGGAGCTAGCATTGATGGGACTCTGAAAAAGCTTCCTAAAGAAAGTAGGGCTAAAAAAAACTTAACATATAATATTTTATTTTCCCCAATCACATGTTAAAACATTTAAAAATTTTTTTTAAAGTTTTGAGTTCCAAATTCTATCCCTCCCTCGCTCCTTCCTCTCCTCCACTCCCTGAGCAATCAAATATAAGTTATACAAATGCAACCATGTAAAACAAGAAAGTAGAATTTTAACTGAAACTTGAAAGAAGCCAGAAAAACAGGAGGTGGAGATGAGGAGGGAGAGAACTCCAGGCCTGAGGGATAGTCAGAGAAAATGCCTGGAATCAGAAAATGGAGTTCTTTGTTTGCTGAACAGCCAAGGTCAATGCCACTGGATCCCCGAGTGTGGAGGGGAAAGGTGGGAAGGGGTCAAGTTACCAAGGACGTGAGAAGCCAATCAGACGATTTTCTATTTGCTTCTGGAGGTAACGGGGAGTTACTAACTAGACTTTATTAAATAGGGGGCTGACAAATTGAGACTTCCACTTTAGGAAGATCACATTGAAAGCAGGGTGGGAACGGATGGGGTGGAGTGGGGAGAGACCTGAGGCAGACAGACCCCACCCTCAGCATCTATTGCAATGGTCCAGGTGTGAGGGGATGAGGGTCTGCAGCAGAGTCGGGGCAGGCACAGGGGAGAGAAGGGAGATATGCAAGGAATGCTGCAAAGGTAGAGCTGTGACTTGAAGGAAATTAGGGATTCTCAGAGGTGGATGGGAGAAGGGGGAGCATTGCACATATACAGAGCAGCCAATGCAAAGGAGGGACAGAAGAGATGGTGCATCATGAGTAAGAAGCAGAGAGGACAGTTTGATTTGACTGCAGAGTATAGGGAAGGGAAGGAAACAAATATTTATGAAGTTCCTACTATGTGCCAGGATTTGTGCTAAGTGCTTTACAAATATTACTCCATTTGATCCTCACAACAGCCCTGGGAAGTAAGTGCTGTTATTATCTTTATTTTACGGTTGAGGAAACTGAGGCAGGCAGTGGTGAAGTGACATGCTCAGAGTCACCCAGCTAGTAATAATCTGAAGCAAATTTGAATTCAGATCTTCATGCCTTCTGGCCCCAGAGCCCTATCTACTACTCCACCTAGCTTCAGAAAGAGGAGGTAAATCTAATGAAGCTGGAAATATTGGTTGGAGTCTAGTTCTGAGAAGCTTTAAAAACAAAATAGGGGAGTTTGTATTTTATCCTAGAGGCAACAGAGAGACACTGAAGTTTATCGAGTGGGCGGAGGACAAGAGAAGGTGGAATATGGTTAGATCTGTGCTTAAGGAAAACCATTTTGGCAGCTATGTGTTGGATGGGCACTTGAGGAAGGGAGACCAGTTAAGAGGCCAATACAATAGTGCAGACGAGAGGGAATGAAGGTAGCTTTGTCAGTAAAGAGAAAGCTTTGGTGGCAAGAGATGCCAGGAAGGTGGAAATTTGGGAACTGATTGCATATGTGGACTGAAGGACAGTGAGAAGTCCAGGAGAACAAGAAGTTATAAATTTGGGAGACTAAAAGGATGGTGCCCTTGACAAGAATAGGAAAATTCAGTATAGAATGAGGTTCAGTGAGGAAGATAACGAGCTTTGTTTTGGACATGTTGAGTTTGAGATACCTAGAGGACATCCAGTTTTAAAAGTCCAGTACATAGTTGGTGATGTCAGAGAGACGGGGGCTTTATATCTACATCTCAGAGTCATCACTGATAATTCTAAACATGAGAGGAGCTGGTCAAGTTACCAAGAGAGAATGTAGAGAGGATTTACCCAGAGCCCTGGACAACCACAAGTGGGCTCCCAGATATAAATCCAGCAAAGGAGATTGAGAAGGAGCCACCAGGCAGTTCGGAGGAAAATCGACAGAGTAGCATCGTAAAAACCCAAAGAGGAGGTAGGATCCAGGAGAGATGGGGGTCAACCAATGTCAAATGCATCGGAGTTCAAGAGCAAGGAGGACTTGGGAAAAGAAGGTCAGATTTGGCAATTAAGAGGTTCTTGGTAATGGTGAGAGCCATTTCAGTTGAGTGATGACGTTGGAGTCCAATTGCAAAGGGCTGAGGAATGAGAGATGAGGATATGGGGGCATCAAGAGTGGACAGGTCCTCCCAGCCCCAAGAATTTGGCTAGAAAAGGGGATGTGGGAAAAGGAAGGCTTTTAGGATGGGAGCAGAAGGGAATGCTAGGTTCTAGGAGAAGATTTTGAAGTATGTGGGAGACTAGAAGGAGGCTCTTTTCAGCTCGGACATTCTGTATTCTGTTCCAAGGCTTCTTTTAGTTGCGATGCTTATGAAGCCTAATTTTGAAGCCAATTACATGTTTTTTTTAGTCTTTGTAACCACCTCATCAGAGTCAGCTCTTGATCTTTCCAAAACAGGTTATCCATTTTGTGTAATCGCCAGGCTTTCTGCCTGCCTTTCCCCTCTTCCTCCTGGCTTCCTGCCAGCGAGTGAGATTTCTCTGCTCATTAGCACCTCCACCACAACCGAAGGGGGGAAATCAGCAAAGGAAACTCTCTTAGCAGCTGAATTGGCTCGTTCAGTTGTTCTCAGAAAGGACTGTGAAGAGAGGGTGTAACCAAATGAAATCTGGGGAGGTGCTAGCACCAGGTTTTGGTTTGGCTCGTTTTTTTAGTTTACAGAGTGTTTTCAAGTTTCCTGTTCTCGCTGTCTCCCACTGACACAGGTAACTGAGGATCAGTCAATAAGATTTATTAGGCACCTACTGTGTGCCAGGCACCATGCTAGGTGCTCAGGGTACCAATGCTTACATTCCTCAAGAAGCTTACTTTCTATTGAATGAGCAATGGTCTTCAACATGCTGTCTAAGCCCTGAGAGACCATAATTTGTGTGCAAACTGATTCATTCTAATTTTTCTTATTATCTCTTATAATAATGATTATTGCTTAAAATTGTTACCATTGTTATTATTTTCAACATGCCAACAACAACAGCAGCATTTATATAGTGTATTAAGGTTTCCAGAGCACTTTACAAATATTATCTCATTTCATCCTCACACCAACCCTGGGAGTAGGTGAATAATAATAATAATAATGATGATGAGGATGATGATGATGATGATGAAGATGATAACATTTATATAGTGTATTCACATAGCATATTAAGGTTTCCAAAGCACTTTATAAATATTAGCCCATTTTATCTTCACAACAACCCTGGGAGTAGGTGTTCTTGTTATCTTCCAATCTAACAACAACAATAATAATAGCATTTCAATAGCATATTAAGATTTCCAAAGCACTTTGTAAATATTACCTCATTTTATCC
>NW_020950758.1:868398-893981 GCF_900497805.2 Vombatus ursinus | reverse complement strand
ATATTAAGATTTCCAAAGCACTTTGTAAATATTACCTCATTTTATCCTCACAGCCCTCAATGCTGGGAGTGATTATTTCCCAATATCATAATCACAATTCCCAATTACATGCTTCTTCATACTTACAATGCTTTTCCCATCTATTTTTTTCTTTGATCCTCTTAATTTTAGAAGTTAGAGACCAGTTCGATGTGGAGACCTTCATAGAGCTAGGACTTCATCAATCCTATAATTCTTTTTTTTCCAAATCACAGCCTATCTTTGCCTGCCCATCCTGTGTGAATCTTCCCTGTGTCTTTTCCTTTAATACATTTCCCCAAAGCCATTCTTTATACCACTCCTTGTTTGTAATGAGTCGCAGACTTTTCACTCCCACAATGTTCCTCTCCATTATCCTTTGGGCAATCTTCAGTTTTAATTCCTTGGAGATAGTGGTATCCAATAACTGAGGGCACTATAGAGTCCCTGGAAGAATGGTACAGACAGGATGCTGTGTCATGGAAATACTTAGGGTCATTAAAAGCCCTGATCAGTACCTTTGATTCCCAAAGTAATCCTTCCCAGAGGCATCCAACCCACCTTTCTTCTCATGTTGATTCTGGACCCAGTTCATTGTGCAAGCACAGAACTAGTGTTTTCATCTCTATTTTGCAGAGGAAAAGTTCCAGGAGAATCAGTGATTTGTCTCAAGTGACCTACATAGCAATCAATCAATAAACATTTGTTAAGTTCTTAGTATGTACCCAGACTGTGAGAGGTATGGGAAATGTGGAGGGAAAAAATTAAACATTTCTTGCCCTCAAGAAGCTTCTACTCTAGTGGGAGAAAATATATGTGTGTGTGTGTGTGTTGTGTGTGTGTGTGTGTATATGTATATGTATATATGTATGTGTGTATACACACACACGCAGTATGGACCTGTGATTTCCCAGATAAAGGGAAATCCTGAGTCAGTAAACTCTTTCTGCCAGTGCAGGTTGGCACCTACCTTTTCTGAAACTTGCACTCTTAGAGAAATGTACATGGCACTCAGAGGTTAAACACCTTGCCCAGAGTCATGCAGACAGTAGGTAGAAGAACAAGAACCTGAACCCAGGTTTTCTCGGCTACATTCTCTCCTCTTTTTCATCATCTTGACTCCTTGATGAACAAGTTCCATTCTATACCATCTTCTCTTCTTGAGCCCCTATCCCCTTATCATATCTCCAGTTGTGCCCGGTGAGGTCTCAGCCTTGGATGACTCCCACCATCCACTACCCTCGATCTCACACACATGCTGCTAAATGAAGGTGGAAAAAAATCACCAGCCCTTCTGACTGGGTCCACTACAAATTCTCATTGCACAACCTCAGCAGGGGCCCTCACTGCTGCTCAGCAATTTCCCTACACCTCTTTGATCAATTCACTCTTCATACCAACTCTTCCAAACTTTTCGCCCCTCCTCATACTTCCCATGACTTCCCTCTCCTTTCCCCTTCCCTCTCAACTGAGAATCCTGACTCATATTTTACAGAAAAAGTTAAGGCCATTGACTTGACCTCGATTTTTTCTTTTCTTCCTCATCTCCTAGCACTCAGATGCCTTCTCCCACTATCTCTTCCTTGACCCCTGCCTCACATGAAGAAGCGGCCTCACTCCTTGCCAAGGTTAACCTTGTAGATATCTGCACAAGTGGTCCCATTCCATCCTACTCCTCCAACAGATTGCCCCCTCCATCATCCTCATTCTCTCATTCATTCTCTTCAACCCCTTCCTGTCTACCTGCTCCTTCCCTGGAGTCTACAAACATTCCCATATCTCCTCTATGCTCAAAAGATCCTCACTTGATCTTTCCATCCCTGCTATTGTCCTCTATCTCTTCTGCCCTTTGTGGCTAAACTCCCTGAAAAGATGATCTAGAATAAGTGCCCAGCCTCTTGCAATACACCATCTGACCTTATCATTCCACCAAAACTGCTCTCTACCAACTTTTTTGTTTTTCAGTCATGTCCTACTCTTTGTGACCTTTTTGGGGGTATTATTGGCAAAGATACTGGAATGGTTTGCCATTTCCTTTTCCAGCTCCTCTTACAGATGAGGAAATCAGGGCAAACAGGGTTAAGTGACTCTCCCAGGGTCACACAGTTAGTAAGTGTCTGAGGCCAGATTGGAACTCAGGAAGATGAGTCTTCCTGACTCCAAGCCCAGCACTCTGTACACTATAGCACCACCTACCTATCTCTCCAAGGTTACTAAAGATCTATTAACTGCCAAATCCAATAGCCTTTTCTCAGTCTTCATTCTCCTTGATTTTTCTGTGGCCTTGGACACTATTGAGCACCCTCGTCTATACTTCTCTCTGGGTTTTCAGGACAGACCTCCCTCCTGGCCCCCCTCCTACTCTCAGACCAATCCTTGTCAGTCTCCTGGATCCTCAGCCAGGTCATGCCCTCCAACTATAGGCATCCCAACCATAGAGCCACAGGGTTCTGTCCTGAGCCCTCCAATATTTTCTATCTAAACTATTTCACTTGATGATCTCATCAACTACTATGAGTTTAATCATCATCTCTATGCTGATGATTCTCAAATCTAGCTCTTTTTCCCTAAACTCTGTTCTGACCTCCAGTCTCTCATCTCCAACTGCTTTTTGGACATCTTGAGCAGGATGTAGAGTAGAGATCTTTAACTCAACATATCCAAAATTGAACTCATTACCTTTTCCCCTAAATCCTTCCCCCTCTAAACTTCCCTGTTACTTTCAAGGGCACCACCATCCTCCCAGTCCCTTAGGCTCACAACCTAGAAGTCATCACCTTACCTAGACCACCGCAAAAACTTCTGGGGGGTCTGTCTGCCACAAGTCTCTCCTCACTCCAGTCCATTCTCCATTCAGATGACAAAGTGATTTTCCTAGAGTACAGGTCTGCCCATATCACTCTCCCTATCAACAATCTCCAGTGGCTCCCTATCACCTCCAAGATTAAATACCAAATGCTCTGTTGGGCATTCAAAGCCTTTCATAACCCAGCCCCCTCCTACCTTTCCAGTCTTCTTATACCTTATTCCCCACCAAGTACTCTTCTATCCAATGACACTGGCCTCCTGGCTATTCCATAAGTAAGACTTTCCATCTCTCAGCTCTGGGCAGTCTTGCTTCTTTTTTATATACCCAGCACTTAGCACAATGTCTGACATACAGTAGGCACTTAATAAATGCTCATTGACTGACTGATTTTATGAAATTCTCGCTCCGGAGACTGGTTACAAATTTTTCCCCTATGTGTAATTGTGCAAGATATATAGCCTTCTGACACCCCTTATCACTGTAATTTATCACTGCAAAATCATTACTAGCTATACCCCCAAGGAGGTTATTGAAAACAAGAAAAGACCTATCTGTGCAAAATTCATTGCATTGCTTTTGTAATTACAAAATTTGGAAACATACCACAATCTGATGTTTAGGGAATTGATAAACAAACCTTACTGCATCAACATAATGATATGTTGCTGTGCCATAAGGAGAAGTGGTTTTGACCAATTCAGATAAATATGAGAAGATATAGAGTGATGGAGTACAGAGACAGCTGAGTCAAATGCCTCTAAAACAAGATGATGACCAACAGCGAGGCAAATAAAGATGGCAGTGAAAAATGATGAGATTCAGGTCAAATATCTTGTTTCTGCCTTCCTGAAACTGAAACCCACTCAGTGCCCTCCTTGCATTTAACAAATGGGGAATTTGAAAAGGATGCGGCTACAGACACTATCTCAGCCCCAATCCTTCTATTAGGCTTTCTCTTTCTGTCTCTCTCTCTATGTTTCTATGTCTCCATCTGTTTCTGTCTCTCTCTGTCTCTCTCTCTTTGACTCTCTTTCTCTGTCTCTCTCTCTGTCTCTGTCTCTCTCTCTTTGTCTCTCTCTCTCTCCCTCCTCTCTTTCCCTCTTTCTCCTCTCTCTTCTCTGTCTCCCTCTCTCTCTGTCTCCCTCTAGCTCTTTTTTCTCCTCCTCGTCCTCTTCTCCCTCTCTCTTCTCTTTACTTTCTTCTCTTCTCTTTCTGTGTGTCTCTCTGTCTCTCTCTGTTTCTGTCTTTCTCTGTCTCTCTGTTTCTGTCTTTCTCTGTCTCTCTGTCTTAGAAGAATATATTTTGTAATGGTTTATGAATGTTTGAGTTTCTCCGAAGGATCAAAACAAAATTTATTTTCAAAGAATGTAAGTTGCATTAAAATTATGTCTCATTTGGACAATTATCCCCAACCACACTGCTTGCTGCTTTGGGAATCGTTCATCTGCTAAAGCATTTATGAGCATCAGGGAGGAACATGATCACAATTCCAAACAGTTTAAGGGCTCTCACCTGGAGAAAGAATCAGCCTCGTTCTGCTGGACCCCAAAGGAGAGAACCAGGAGCCATGGGTACAAGTTCCAAAAAGGAATATTTAGACTAAATGGAAGGAGAAAACAACAATAACTTTACCCACAAATGAGTTCCATAGGGAGCGAGTTCCCCACCATGAGAGGTAGTTTGGCTTAGTGGCTTATGGCTGCTGACCTCACATGCAGGAAGATCTGGGTTCATCCTACACTTACTAGCTTTTTGCCTTCAGGCAATTCATTCAACTACTCTGTGCCTCAGTTTACTTATCTTTAATATGAGAGATTTGAAGTCAATGGCCTAAAGTAGTGTCTTCATGATCTAAATTTAAGATCCTACAATCTGTCACTAGGAAATGTTCAAGTAAAGATTTTTTGTTTGTTTGGTCATTTTCAGTCGTGGCCAACTCTTCATGACCCCATTTGCGATTTTCTTAGCAAAGATACTGGAGTGGTTTGCCATTTCCTTCCCCAGTTTGTTTTACAGATGAGGAAATTGAGACAAACAAAGTGAAGTGACTTGCCCAGGGTCACAAAGCTTGTCAGTATCTGAGGTCAGATTTGAACTCAGGTTTTCCTGACTCCAGGCTCAACTGCCTGTCCACTGTGCCAACTAGTTGCCCCAAGTAAAGACTTGCTGCACACTTCTGCCAGTGAAGGATCACAAAATCTCAGATCCCTAGGCCAGTGAGTTTGACCCCACTCTGCTGTAGCTGCAAAAACTAAGAATTTTCTTCAGGCCTAGGCATCAGAGTTTAAGGTGCATGAAGTAATGAGGAGGAAGAACAATGGTTTTGGCATTAGATGGGTTCAGGGCTTGGCTCCATCCCCTGAAAGCCTTTAACCTGAGGTAGTGAAGGGTCTCTTGGGCCTCAATGCCCCCATCTAGAAAATGGGGGAGTAAAACTTATCCTCCTGACCTCACAGGGTTATAATGAAATTCTATGGAGCTAACATGAGTCAGAGAAACAGCTATGTTTAGCCCCTTGCAAAAATTCATTCTGTAGTTTATGGTTCCTTTGCAGGATTTGTTTTTGGTTTTGTTTTGCTTTTGTGGGGGGAGGAAAGAATATCGAAGTTTGTCTGCAAATAAAGCCCCTTGATAAACTCCAATGACTCTCATTCCTCCGACATTTCTGTTTTTATAAAGGGCTTTCATTACAATCCCATGAATTAGAAGATGCTGGTATAATACTATAAATTATAATTCACCCCATTTTACAGATGGAGAAAGTGGGGCTCTGAGTGGCAAGTGCCCACAATCCCAAAGGATAAATGTCTGAGGTAGGATTTGAACCCAGGCCTCTTGATTTTCTGAATCTAACACCCTCCCCACTAAGCCAGGCTGAGTCACATTGATAGAGGAGTCACACCGTTAGGGGGAGGCAAAGTGCAAACAAACAAGACATATCAGGATAAATTGGAGATAATCCACAGAGGGAAGAATACTGAAAGAAATTAATATTAGACTGTTATATTAATAATTAGGTATTCATCATGACCCACCCTTTTTCTTTCTACTTTCTGGAAAGACCCAACTCCTTTTAGGTCAGGTCAGTTCTGAAGGGCATGGCTGATGGATGAGATTGCTCCTGGCCCTCAAGGCATGTGCTAATCAATTTTGGGGGGACCCCACCCAACCAGGAGACCTAGTTTCTGTTTAAAGCATAAACAGAATGCAGTCTGGGTGAGTCTTTGCCTGGGGGAGGAACCCCCTGTCCTTGATCCCCTCCATTAGATCTGGTGACCCAGATCACGAAGGAGAAAACCAGTCAGAGACATCTGGATGGAAAGGGCTTCCCTGGCCCAGATTGCTGGAGGCTGCTGAGTCCCACGATCAAGTCACATTCTCAACAGGTGAAGACTTTTAGCCCACCTCATTAAATGTCCACCAGTCAGGGCTGATTTTCATTTGTCAGGGGAATTCCCTTTCAAAAGGAATTTAAGGCATTTCAGGGTCTCCCTTGGCATCGTTGGTGACTGAGAGAAACTACTGACCATCAATTTATTGATTATTAATTATCCAGAAACTCTGTCTTTGGGAGTTTTCATTTGTCTCAATGCTCAGGACATAAACCTAAACTGAGCTTCAAGTAATTTTCTCCAGGTTTGGTGCGGAAGGGGTCTTAAGAGCCAAAAGGAGGGGGAACCTTTCCCTTTCATTAGAGGCCAGGACCCCCCTCCAGGTCCAAGCTCAGTGTAGATTATGTGTCTGAGGTCGGTGCAAAGGGCCCCTTAGTGGAAAGGGAGAGGGTGCCATGATCCAAGCCCTGTGGCCAAGTAGAGGTTCTTACCGCCAGATGTGGGGACCTCATCCAGTCTCTGGAGGCCAACACCAATCAGTTTTGACTGCTCGGTCCCTTTTTCAAAACTCAGGGGTCATCTGAGTTTGTTTTCTTTCTTTTTGAGATCAGCCTCCCTCTATCAGTGAGTAACAGGGAACCCACTCGGATTTCCCTAGGCATTAGCAGGGATCTATCAGAGAAAAGTGGGGTGCCCACTTTTTGTTTTTGCAGAGACCCTTAGAGAGATTTTGTCTAAATGCCCATTTGGATGGGCCTTTGCTTTGGTGGGAGATTGGATCAGGAGAAGTGTGAGCCGCCCTATGGACTACAGGGACCTAAAAATTGGTACCTAGTGGTCCTTCAAAGTGTGTGAAGACAGCCGTCATGTCACTCCTCAAGCCTGCTCTTGTCTAGACCAAACATCCCCCATTCCTTCAACCAGCTCTCTTATGGGCATGGTTGGTAGGCCCTTTACCATTCTGGTCACTCCCTTCTCTGATTTATCAATATTCTTCCAAATATGGGATGCTCAAAATTGGACATAACCCACCAGATGGGATCTGGCAAGGGCAGAGTACAATTAGGGTTTGGTTGTCAGTATTCTTGGAGGCCAAGCCCCTTTCACTGCAGCTTGAGATCATATTAGTGTTTTTCTTTGGCTCCCGTACAGCCCTGTTGACTCATGTTGAGCTTACAGCCGACTAAAATCCCCAGATCTTTTTAACACCAACTGATATCTAACCAGCCCTCACATACCTTTTGCTTTTGAGGTTGATTATTTGGTAACCCAAGTATGGTTCTTTATTATTAGATTTGGCCCAATGTTCTAACCATCTGATAGACACTTCGATCTTGAGTCTGACATATGACTTGTTAGCTATCCCTCTGTATTTTTCATCATCTACAAATCCGATAAGCATCATATAGACACCTTTATCCAAGTCGTTGACAAAAACTCTAGGATCCCTGGCACACTCACCCCAGTAGAGATCTCTTTCCAAGTTGACACCAAGCCACTGATGACTATAATTTTTCATCCAGTCCTTCAATCAGTTCCAAATCCACCTAACTCTACCATGGTCTAGCCCACATTCTCTCCTTCTTGCCAACAGGAACAGGTTGAAAGTCATAATCAAATGCTCTCCTAAAGCCTGGACAAATTCAATCTACAACTTTCCCCTGAACTCCTAGTCTAGCAGACCCACTGAGAATGGAAATGATGTTAGTCTGGCTTGACCCTGGTGAAGCCACACTGATTCTTTGTCTTTATTTCTCTTCTCCATGACTACTCCCAATCTCTTTAATAATACATATGCTCTGATTGTACGTTTACAATCTATGTCAAATTGCTTATTGTCTCAGGAAGAGGGAGAATTCAAAATTCAAAGTTTTGAAAAATGAATGTCAAAAATTGTTTTTACATATGATTGGGAAAAAATTAAATATTATTTCAATAATAATAATTTGTACTCTCTAGAATTTTACCAGGAATCATCATCAAGTTTATTAGCCTATAATTTGCTGACTCTTTTGTTTTGCCTTTGTTGAAAATTGAGACAAAATCTGCCCTTCTTCTCCCTTCTCCACATTATTGCACAGCCAGTTAGCAGTAGATAGCCCATCACAACTGGGAATTCTTTCAGCTATCCTGTGGTCTGACTCACCAGGCACGTTCACTTAAACTCACAAATGTCAGCTAAGTGAATTTCTTATTATTCCCTTATTTATTTTGTGTTTCAGGTTCCTATTAGTCATTTTTGTTCTGTTCTATCCAGTCCAAATATCATTCTTCTTGGCCATGAAATTGGAAGGAAAATAAAAAATTGAGTAATTCTGCCTTTTAATTTTAGTCTGAAATTGATCCTCTTCTTTTACCCAAAATCATTAGCAGAAACCATTTTTTACTGTTGTCCCTAACATTCTTCATCCACTCTGGCTCCTTGGGAGCTTATTTCTCCTGGCTCGGTTTTTGTAGGACCATACCAGCCATTTGAATCCGTCTTCTGTTACGTCCCTCATTTCCAAGTTCAATCCATGGCCTTTTAAGATCTAAGTCGGTTGCTGAGCTCTCAGAACCATCTAAATCAGTGGCTTTAAGAAGCTCATTTCCTCCTGCTCTTCTTTTTCCTGTGTTGTGGCTGCTTTCTACTGCACCTGACTTGGTGGAGGTCCCTAAGCAGTCTTCTCTTCCTTCCTTTTTAGGTTCTCCTTCTGGTTAGGTTTTCAACATTCTAGAGCAGTGCATTTTTACCAACCCTCATTAAGTGCACTCCGTTCCTGGCCAAGTGTCCCTCATTCATGGAATTCACAGCCAAAAACCATAAAAATTCGTCATCTGGGAAGCCTTTTAAGTACCATGCAGAGCAGCTCCCTCATTTTACAGAATTGGAAACTAAGGCCCAGAGAAGCAAAATTATTTGCCAGAGGTCACAGAGAACGTAAGTAATGAAAACAGGACTAAAACCCAGTGTGATTATTTTTTTTTCCATTCCAAATTCTTTCCACTGTGAATCAGAGAAGATTTTCACATTAAAGGCGACCACAGGGGCCATCTAGTGCAGCCCCTTTATTTTACACATGAGAGGAAGTCAAATGGCTTGCCTGCAGTCATGAGGTAATGATTAACAGAGCTAGAATTTAAGCCTAGGTTGTCTGTCACCAGCTCTCCTCAGGATGAACACTGTGATATATTTTGAAGAGTTCTTCGCTCTTAGAATTAGAAAGAGCTGGGTTCAGATTCAGACTTTAACAAAAGTGACTTAATGTCTCTGAGCCTCAGTTTCTACCTCTGTAAAATGGGGGTAGTATACATGCAGTATACCTTGAAGGGCTGTCCTGGGTCAAACCAGACATTGTATATGAATTTCTTTTTAATATCTGAAGCACGACAGAAATTCCAGCTGCTGTTTCAAGAATAAAATTAGTTTTCATTGCAAAACCCACAATAAAACGGATGCTATTATGATTGACAGAGTGATCATAGCAAGGTCACACAAAGACCATCCTGAATCTGGACATAGAAGCCATAGATTTGCATCCCAAGAGCTCTCTGTGTGACCTTGGGTAAATTGCTGTCCCTCTCTGAGTTTAGATTTCCTCTTTTGCAAAACAGGCAAGCTCAGAACTGACCTGCCTCCTTTGTTTGGCTGTGAAGGTCAGATTAGAGTATTTTAGCAGGGAAAGATGAAACTAGGAGTAGATACCTGTCATTTCATTGTTCTAAAAAACTGTCAGGCCAGGAAACTGAGGAGCACCTCCTCTGTAACTCAGGGTCTTAGAGCTAAGCTGGCCAGGAACACACAGACAGTACGTGTCAAGGTTTCCTTGACTTTGAGGGTGGCCGGCACTCTGTCCACTAGCCTACCCTGCCTCTCTGTAGCAGTAAAAACTAGTCTAAATAATCAGCTACTTCTGCAAACTCCATCAAGGACACAGTTATCAGAAGACAGAAGGTCTGTTTAGTGCCTAATCATAAAAACTAGGACAATCAGCTTGTATTCGTTCAGTCAGTCATTCAACAAATATGCATTCAGGGCCTATTGGGCACCACCCAACCAGGTGCTGGGGATACAAAAGCATTAACAAAGATTTCCCCACCTTTCAAGAACTTATATTCACTGATGCAAAATAACTTGACAAATAAAAATACAATGTAAATACAAGTTCAGAATAAATACAAAATAGACATGAAAGTAAATACAAAGTAATTTGGAGGACGGGGGGAAAGGAGGGTCCTGATGACTGGGGAGACCAGCAAAGTCTTCATGGAGGATGTGTCACTTGAGGCTAAGGTTCAGGGGAGAATATTCGAGGAATGAACAGTGCATGCAAAGGCTTGGTGATGGGAGATGGTATGTTGGTGCTTGAAAAACAGCACACAGTCCTATTTGGCTAGAAAAGAGAATGTGCATGAAGGAGAGTCATGTGTGAAAATCCTCGAAAGAAAGGCAGGAGGGGTTTTAATGCCAACAAAGAAATGGCTCTATTCGGGGGTTGTTTTTTGTTTTTTGGTTTATTTATTTGTCTTAGAAATAATAGGCAGTCATCAGAACTTCTTGGGGAGGTCTCATGGGCATCTTTTCTGGAAGTATCCAAGCACCCACTCTCATCCCAGAGAGGCATGGATCCTGCTGCCTCTCCCATTCTTGTATTCGTTAAGTTCTAAACTTAGCTAGGAAAAAATAAAGCCACTTCATGGGTTGGTTTCTTGTAGCAGAATGTCATTCAATCTCCCCAGAATTTAGCCAAAGTTGTATTTTTCCAAGTTCCACTTAACTTCTCCAAATAAACCAAGACACTCCATCCTAAATTGTTTCCACCCAATGTTTGAATCAGACTCCCAGAATTTTTCAAATGACATCTCTAACATGTTTCCTCCGGATGCTGGAAACTGCCAAGAAACCATTCCAGGGAGTAAAAGTTTCATGAATCTGGCAAGGGAGAGAGAATAAATAATGACCTTTTCTCATTGCCAGCAAATCTAAAACTTTTCTTTTTCTCCCATTCCCACTGGCCCTGGCTTAATGAGTGTCAAAGATGTCTGGTGTGCTAAGGTTTAGCCACCACTTTATGGGACTTGAGTGAGGAATTTGTTCGTTATGCTGAAGCAGGTGAAAAGCAGGAATTGGTTACTCAGAGAAGCCCCGAGTCTAAAGGGCATCTAGGCAGACCTTGACTTGAAGCAGGAATTTCCACCTCAACATCCCTGACAAGCAGCCTCTCAGCCTCTGTTTAAAGACCTCCAGTGATGGGGAAGTCACTACCTTTCATTCCATTTGGGGATAGCTGTAATTGCTAGGAAACTTTTCCTGACGTGCCTCTTTGCAGCCTCCACCCTTTACTCCTGATTCTACAGGATGGCCCTCCAGTGCTATCGAGGTCCTTCACTTTCCTGGGCATGCTGTTCCCTCCTCTCTCCTCTCCCCCTCGTGATCCTGTCTCCAGGAATGCCCCTGGATAGTTCTCCTCTTAGTAGACAACAAGGTGGCACAGTGGATAAAATGTTGGACTTGGAATCAGGAATACCAAGCCTCCAATTCTATCAGCCTCAATCTTCTCACTTGGAAATTGGGCTTAATAACCTAGAGAAACATTGTCACATAGGGTCATCTCATTTTAGAGAGAATATTAGTGAGCTGGAGAGCATCCCAAGAAAGGCACCCAGAACAGGGAAGGGTCTTGACACTGTGCCCCACAAGGACCAGTCGAGGGACCCCGAGATGTTAAATCTGGAGAAAAGGAGATTTGAGTGACATAATAGCAACCTTCCAGTATTTGGAAGGATGACCTTTGGAAGAGAGGTTAAAGTTGTTTGTCTTGGCCAGATGGTAGAGCCAGGAGCAATGGATGGCAGCTGGAGAGAAGTAAATGACTCACTAATCCCACATAACTCATCTGTTACTGAATCTTAGCGTGTCCATTTCTATCTCTATGACATTTCTCCTACACAATCCCTTCTCTTTAGTCACATGACCACCCCCTAGTGTAGGTCCTCATTATCTTTCCAGGGTTATTACAATAGCCTTCTGGGTGGTCTCCCAGCCTCAAGAATCTCCCTACTCCAGTCCATCCTCCACTCAGCTTCCAAAGAGACTTTCCTAAAGCCCAGGTCGGACCAGGTCACCTCGCTACTTATTAAAATCCAGTGGCGCCATGTTGCGTGTTGTTATTCAGTCATTTTTAGTCATGTCCAACTCTTTGTGACCCCATTGGGGTTTTTCTTGGCTAAGATACTGGAGTGGTTTGCCATTTCCTTCTCTAGCTCATTTTACAGATGAGGCCACATTGCATAGGAGATAGAAAAATAAATTCTTCTGTTTGGCATTTAAGGCCCTTCACAACCTACACCTAACCCACCTTTAGAAAATTGTTGTAAGTTATTCCCCTCCCTGTCCCCTGCAGTCTAGCCACATTGGCCCCACTGTGCCTGTCACACGTGACCCTTCATCTGCCTACAGGTGACTTTTCACTGGCTGGAATACTCTTCCTCATCCCCTCTTTCCCTTAGAATCTTGGGTTGCCTTCAAGACTCAGCTTCACCTGCTACATGGAACTTTTCCTGGCCTAATTCTCTTTTTTTTTAATTTTAGACTTAAATGCTAAAACATAGATACACAATAGGAAAAGAAAAAGAAACATATAAACTTAAATACTGAAACCTATTGAAACTTAAATACAAAATAAGAAAAGGGAAAAAGCGTTGCCATGTGCACAGCATGTAGTTCAGGCAACATGAGGGAGGAATAGAGGAATTGAGGAATTGAGTGCCCCATCCCAAGCCCTAGGAGCTTCCTCCCTCATCTCATCTGTGCTATTTGAAACCCTGTCTATCCTTCAAGGATCATCTCAAATGCCACCTCCTCCATGATGTCTTCCCCATCTTTCCCATTAGAAACAATCCTTCCCCTCCCAAGTTTGGATGACACTTTTATACTCACCATAGTCTGCCCTGTATTACAATCAATCAAAAATCAATAAGTATTTTTCAAGCACCTTCTATGTTCCAGGCACAGTGGGGATGCAAAGACTTGAATCCAGGTGTTCCTGGCGCCAACACAAGCCATCTGTCCCCCACACCACAGCTGCTTCTTTCTCAACAAGGTGGCACCAGAAAATTGCCAATGGAGGAGCTGGTGGAGACTGAAGAGCCCATCAGTACTGACAGTAGGCATCAGGGAAGGCTCAGTGGATGAGGACACATTGGAGATGGGAAGAAACCAACAGATAATGAAGTGGGGGAGGGAGAACTTTATGAGTCTGGTCAGCATCATGAGCAAAGAAAAATACTGAGATTCCTTAGATTGTAAGCCCCTTGAGGACAATCTTTCACCTCTTTGTGTTTCCCAATACACATAGTAGATACTTCATATATCTATACTGATTGATTGGCTGATTGATTCTTTGCAGACATGGGGGACTGTGGTATGGATTATTTTGTATACTGTCAGACATAGCTCATGTTTTGGTTTTGCCTAACTGGATTTTTTTTCTTCTTTCTATTTTGGTCTTTGGTACATGGAAAAGCTTCCTGAGTAGGAGAGAGCAGAAATATATGTGAAATGAAGACAATATGAGAACAAAATATATCAATAAAAATTTGAAAGACTGGAAGAACAGGAAGACTTCTTACAACAATGAAGGATAGACTACAGAACATAGCACAGAATATTAGAACGTGGAACATGCTGCGACAGGTTGGCAAAGGATGATAGAATGCAGACCACAGAATGTTAGCACTGGAAAGGGGCTTCAAATGCATACCATCCAACCCGAACAATTAACAAAAGAGAGGACTGAGGTTTGGAGGGAGGAGGGAACATACACAGTCCAATTAAGAGAGACAGCCGAGATGGACTTCAAAGCCCAGGCTCCCCAGCTCAGTCTTTTTTCTCCTCCACTGCACTCCCTCTCTTGAAAAGTACTCTGAAAATAGAAGCCCTAGATGAGCCCTGCCTTTGAAGGAATGCCCTGAGTGTTTATAAAATCTTTATTTTAAGAGACAAGAATACTGTTAGGCTCCGGCTGCTTATTGCTCCCAAAGAGCTGCCAACAGCTTATATTAGGATTAAGAAAATAATTCAGTTGGCGCTTCCTTCACTTAGTGTCTTGTCTCTTGAGGCTGACATCATGGCTAGATGAGCTGTCTGAGGAAGCAGGACCCGCCAGGAAGGAAAGGAAGACATGAGCCAGATTCAAAGCCCAGCTGGGGATTGGGTCCACTTCCTCTTCTTCCATTACTCTTCCTTTAATCACTCTTTCTGTGCCTGACCCCCAAGGTATTTCTGTCCCGTGCTACCAGCCCTGACTTCCACCAGCCTGGGTACCCGCTTCCTGAGCTATTAGCCAGAGGTTGGTTTGTGTATGTGTGCATGTGTGTATGTGTGTGTGCGTGCATGTATGTGTGGGTATGTGTGGATGTGGGTATTGTGTGCATGTATGCGTGTGTATGTGTGTGCATGTGGGTATACATGTGCATTCGTGTATGCATGCATGTGTGGGTATGTGTTGTGCACATACATATGTGTGTATGTGCATGCATTGTGTGTGCATGTGTGTACATGTGTGTGGTGTCACTAAGTGGAAACCAGGGACCAGTATTGTGAGGAAGAGTTACAAAATCACAGGACCATAAGTGGAAAGCTGGGAAGCAGGTATGAGCTAACTCCCCGACCCTTTGCAGATCAGGAAACTGAAGTAAGGTGGGGAAAGGATCTCTGCAAGATAGGAGCAAAGCTCAGATTTGAACCCAGCTCCTCTAACGCTGAGCCTGCTGAGCGTACCAATTCTCACAGTTTTAGGTCTGACTCAGAATCTTAACTCTGTTACTAACTGTGATCTTGGCCAAGTCACTTGACTTCTTGGGGCCTCATTTTCCTCATCTTTAGAAATGAATTTAGGATTTTTAAGGTGACTTCCAAACCTAACATTCTATGACTATTTCCCTCCTTGCCTTCCCTCCTTTTTCCTTCCTTCCTTCACTACCTCACTCCAACATCCCTTCTTCCCTCTCAAATTCTCCCTCTCCCTCCTTCCTTCTTTTATTCTTTCTTTACTTCTTCCTTTCCTTCTTCTCTACCTCCCTTCCCTCCTTTCTTTCCCTCTTTTCTTCTTTTCTTTTTTCCTTACCTTCCTGCCTTCTTCTCTCCTTCCCTCCTTACTTTGCCTCCCTCCTTCCATCTTTTCTCCCTCCTCCATGCTTCTTTCTCTCCCTTCCTCCTCCTCCACCCTTCCTTACCTTTCCTCTCCTTTTAATTCCTTATCTTCCTCCCTCCTTCCCTCTCTCCCTCTCTCCCTTTCTCATTGTCTCCTCTCTTCCTTTCTTCCACTACCCCTTCATCCTTTCATTTGGTAATCATTTCTCCTTCCACAGTTACCCAAAGTGGAAACACCAAGTGAATTAAGAATATCTGTTGCCCAAAAATATCTGTTTGATAGAAAGCTTGTCTGTTAGCAAATACAACAGGGACAAATGATGCCACAGGCCATTGAATTCAACCCAGCAGTGAACAGGAGGAGATTGGCCTGGATTTCCTTTCGGATAATGGTCAGTGTATCTTGTTACCCTAAGTTTGTTCCCAAAACAAAGGTCCAATTCTAAAAGCCTAGAGTTCATTCTGGTTGTGTAAAGCATCGTAGAATCCTGCCGTGTCTTAGTGCGTGGGATGCTTGTTGGGCAGGGCTGCCACAGGCCCCTTGATGGAAGGGCCCTGCCTCCTTCCCCCACCTCAGAGGAAGCCCAGCTATTTCTGACCATTCCATATCAGCCATGTTGTCTCAAAGATTTGTACTGCATGGTGATAAAAGATCTTCCCATTGGCTACTTGGCCAGAACTCTGTGGATGTACAAAAGGGATAATTCCTCCCCCTCGGGACTTTCTTCCTTGGAGGCTCCTGAGGGAGGAGATCCAATGTGAGCTGCTATGTTGGGAGGGGAGGAGGAGAAGCTGGTCATTCCCCACCCCACCCAACTCACCACCATGTGCCCCTGAATCCATGGTATCTTATTCTCTTTCGTCATCATTCTTTCCTGATCTTGGGTGAGTGAGTGTTCTAGATGGAAGTGCTGAGGTGACCAGTGAGGCTGGGAAAGCCAGAACTATCAGAGCAGTCACACCAGCAACAAGAGTCATTAGCAAATCTTATTAGAGTGGTAGTGGTTGACAAGGTGGATGGGACGAGAAGACAATGATCTGAGGATTTTTGAGAAACATGGATAGCTTCAGGCTTCATGGCCCATTATGATGGGCAGCTCAGTGGGTGGATTCCTGGAGTCAGGAAGATACTGGCCTCAGACACTTCCTAGCTGGGCAAGTCATTTCACCCTGTTTGCCTCAGTTTCCTCATCTGTAAAATGAGTGGAGGAAGGAAATGGCAAACCATTCCAGTATCTCTGCCAAGAGAACCCCCAGTAGGAGTCACAAGGACCATATACGCAATTTCAGGAGAACGCCAGAAAATCCCAAAGGTCCTTGAGGCAAGGACAAGTCTCAATCTGCATCAGCGGAGGGAACACAAAGCAGTGTGGTAGAAAGTAAAAAAGATACAGGTTCTAAAGCAGAAGATCTGAATTCAAATCCTTCCTCTGACGTGATCTTTATGACCTTGGGTGATCACATAAGTTCTCTAGCCCCAGTGTCCTTATAAATAAATAGACAAGATGGCCTCTAAGCCCATGAGCCTGTGATTCATAAGATAATGCAACCTTTGGCATACTGAAGTTGGGGGAGCTCTGACTACCCGTATCACATGTTCTATGGTCCCTTCCAGCCCTGACATTCTATATGCTAAGGTCCCTTCAACACAGACACTGTGCAATAGGACCTGATACCAAGTCTGACCTGAAATATGCTAAGAGCCCTCCCCACTCTGACATTCTAAAGGCTAGAGCCCCTTCCAATTCTGTTATCCAATGTTCTGCATCTACTCCAGCTTAGATATGCTCTTATTTTATTAAATTTTTAATAACCAGAAGTGCTGATGATTTATGTGGATTTAGTTTATATCCTGCTACTTTGGTTGTTAATTGTTTTAATTAAATTTTAGTTGAGTCTTCGAGAAAACAGTAATGGCTTCATTGTACAAAATAAACTTTGAAAGACTTTCAAACTTCGATGAAAACTACAACCAAGCCTGAGTACAGAGGTCTGGAGACAAAGCCCCCCGCCTCCCTCCTGACACAGAGTTAGGGCATTCTAGATGGCCAAAAAGACCTACATTTTTTAACATGGCCAACGTAGGAATTTGTTTTGTGAGCCTATGCATATTTTGTACCAGAGTTTTGTTTTTTTTTCTAATTCTTTCCAATGGGAGAAAGACAGAAAAAAAATACTTGTTAATTGAAAAAATAAATTTCTAAAAAATGAAAAGTAAGGATGAAATGAATCCTTGACAAAACCATTTGCCCACACCCTGTCCTATTCTGTCTTTGAACTATCATAGACTACCCACTGACCAGCTTGGTAGAAGAGGGCTGAATTGGCAGATTTAAGTAGGCAGCCCTGAGGTAACCCTGATGATTCTGCCTGACATGCAGTGTTGCAAGCAGAGGCTAATTTCTTGCTTCTTAATGTTTAATATCTTCCATATGGTGATTGGGCAATGGGAGATTCTCCCACTTTCAAAACCACTCGATGGAAAAATACACAGCACTGAAATATCGAAAACATCGTCTGAGACATGGTGGAACAGAGGCAAGCTGTGTTCAAGTGGAGGAAATATTTTAACAGGAACCTGTTCCAGGGTTATTTTTTTTTTCTTCCCTGAGATCAACAAAGCAGAAAGCTTTTTATGGTCCAGTTCTTTAACTTAGAGATGTAAAAAGAAATGAGTTGATTTCCAAATTGCATACATGTGATAATGGAAAAATATTTTTAATTGCTATAGTCAATTAAAATTTATCAACACAGATTTCATGCAGAAAGCAGTAACAACAACAGCAGACACAATTTCTATAGAGCTTCAAGATTTGTGAAATGTTTAAAAGAAAAAAAAAGATCAGCCTTGAGATTAAGTTGTTGTTTTTTTTTCCATCTCAGCATTTTTCTGAAACATGATTACTGTTCTCCCGTTACAGCTCTCCTTTGGCAGTGAAGGTTACCCTGGCCATTCAACAGCCCTGAGATGAGATTTAGTCAATCCAAAAAATTAGAAAGTAGGAGATTCAAATACCATTGACCTAACGTCTGCCCTCACAGTGTCAGCATCCCAAGACCTCAGCCTGCCGGGATCCCGCACCCATTGACACGGGCAGCAGCGGGAGAGTGCAGGGATGGGTTTGCTGACAAGATATTGCCTCTGACCTTGGAGAATTCATTACTCCCTTGCTCTTTGATTGTGCTCCTGAGGCAGTCGACAACACGGTCTGATGCAAAGACCCACACAGGAGAGGGGAACTCAGAAATGGAGAGAAAGGGGGAGCTGCCCAGCTAACCAGACATCCCCGAGGAACATTCTTCTGCCTAGAGTACACTCAGCTCTTGGGACACAGTATGAAGTCCAGTTTAGGAACAGCAACCCAAAAGCCCTGCTTTTATCTACTGCCTTCAGGGAGGAAGAAAGGGAAAGAGACAGAGAGAGAGAGAGAGAGAGAGAGAGAGAGAGAGAGAGAGAGAGGGAGAGGGAGACAGAGATAGGGAGAGAAATTGGAGATACAAGCTGTGTGAATCTGAGGAAGTCACTTAACCTCTCTGAGGTTGTGTCTCCACCTATAAAATGAAGCAGTTGGACGTGATGACGTGTTCCCTTCTACATTGAAAGTCATGACCCTATGAGCCGACAATTCAAAAGGGAAGGCCTGTCCAGTGAGAGGGGCTGGAGGTGGCTGAGTCAGGGGCATCAAAAGCTTAAGAAAAGGAGAAAGATGGGGGCTCTCTGAAGGCCACCGGCTGACTACTCTTGGCAGCAACAGCTGCCTTCCTGCCCCCATAGTTCACTTGGCTTGACCCCTTCCTTGGGACAACACATGGATGTACAGCCCCATGAGGCGGGCTTCTGGGCGTTAGAAGCATTTGCAGTAACAAGGGCTGGAGTCAGGTTTCTGCTCAACATCTCAGTTGCCAGAAAACTGAAGTTGCCAAGATCCTACCACACCCTACCGGGCACACACACACACACACTCCCCAAGGGTGAACTGAGGTTTCGCTGTAGGTCTACTGGCACCTGGCTTCCCCCTTAGACCAGTGCTTCCTTGCTTCAGAGCCAGTCACTTCACTTGGAAAAGAATGAGGCATAGACTAGGAATGTTCCAGAATTTTTTTTCTTATGTGTTAGTGCTTAAATGTTGGAATCTGGGCGTATAAAACTAAACCTTGGATGGAAGGAGCCAGGCTAAAGACAAGCGGGGGAGGGTGCTGTCAAGGAAAGCCCAGGCAGGTAGAAGAGCTGCCCCAACCCCAGGTGCCCCCTCACCCCCTCCACCCCTCCGAGGCCTCTGGTCGTCAGCAGCATCCTCAGCATCGCTGACCACTTGCTGACTTCAGCTGAAGTGCCCTCAGAAATGGTAACTCCTGAAAAGTCCGCAGCCAAATGGTGGAGCCTGGAGTCTACATTAGACCCCAAAAATGTCATCATAAAAAGCCTGGTTGGAATCCAAAAGAGAGTCTGACTTCCAAGAGCTTCAACACTTGTGATCACAGAAGAAATTTTATAAATGGAAAAAAAGAAGAGAAAAAAAACCTAATTTGAAACAGATTCTGCTTGTGTTCCTTTGAGAGAATTATTGCCACCAGGGCTAATAGCTGGCATTTTTATAACATGTCAAAGTCTGCAAAGAACTTTATATACTTCATCTCATCTGACCTGAACAAGAACCCTATAAGATAGGTGCTGCTATTATTCCCATTTTACAGATGAGGAAACTGAGGCTCAGAATGATAACATAATTTGCCCAGGGTCATACAGCTAATGGATGTGTGAAGTGGAATTTGAATACAAGTCATTCTAACTCTAAATACAGCTCTCTAGCCACAGTGCCCGGCTGCCTCTCCCCACTAATGGTATCTGAACCATGGACCTTGCCTCTTATTTTATCAGGAAAACCAAAGTATGATTTTCTTTCTTTCTCTCACTGCCCTCACCTCAAAAGTGCTTGATACCATTTCCCACTCTCTCTTCCTTTCCTCCTGACAAAGGGGTGATCCTTTTCCTTGCTAAGCCCAACCTCTCTACATGAGCATTTGCCCCCATTTCCTCCTATCTTTCCCACAAGATTGCATCTTCAATTGTACATACACACACACACACACACTTCAACCTTGCCCTTTCTACTGTATTCTTCCCTACTGCATCCAACACTCTTAAAGCCTCCCTATCCTTAAAAAGTCTTCAGTAGATCAATTATCTCTTCAAAGTATCATCCTATGTCTCCCTTCCCTTTCCCAAATAAATTCCTAGAAAAAGCTGCCTATAGTCCCTGTGTTGGTATAATAGTGGATAGAGCACTGGTCCTGGAGTCAGGAAGACTTGAGTGCAAATCCAGCCTCAAACATTTACTAGTAGTACGATCCTGGGCAAGCCACTTAACCTCTGTTTGCCTCAGTTTCCTCAGCTGTAAATCAGGAATAACAATAGCACCTACCTACCATGGTTGTTGTGAGGATCAAATGAGGTCTTATTTCTTAAGTGCTAGCAGACAGTAGGTGCTTAATACATGCTTATTTTCTTACTTTCTTCTCATTCACTCCTCAACATCTTGTGACCCGTACAACAGCAACAAAACTATATGTAAGAAATTGGAACTGCAACACCGTGATATACTTAGCTCTTCTCAACCATACAATGATCTAAGACAATCCAAAAGACTCAGGATGGAAAATGCTGTCCACATCCAAAGAAAAAACCATGGAGTCTGAATGCAGATCGAAGCATGCTATTTTCTCTCTTTTGTTTCCTTTCTCATGGTTTTTCCCTTTTGTTCTGATTCTCCTTTCACAACATGACTAATGTGGAAATGTGTTTAATATGATTGACATGTATAGCCCACATCAGATTGCATGCTGTCTTGGAAAGGGGGGATGAAAGGGAGGGAAAAAAATTCAGAACTCGAAATCTTATAAAAATAAATGTAAAAAACTTTTAAAGATTTTTAAAAATTAAAAAGAAAAAAAAAGAAATTGGAACTGGACCTCGGACAGGTTTGGTACAAGAACTCCCCAAGTGAGGAAACTCTCTCTGCCAATGCAGGTCAGCACCTCTGCATCTTAGGGAGTGTCCTGTAACAAGGAGAAGGTAGGTGACTTACAGGACTCACACAGCCTGCATAAGTCAGTCAGATCCAGTATGTGATTACAGGTTTTCCTAACCCCAAGGCCAACTCTCTATCCACTACCCCCACCCTGTCCATATGCACACACATATACATAAAGATATGCATGTATATAAACATATATAAATACATGTGTATACATATATGTGTGCGTATGTATATATGAGTATGTAAATGTGTATATACACAGAGAGACAGAGAGAGGGAGAGAGAGACAGAGACAGAGAGAGATGAGAGGGAAAGAGCAGAGGAGAGAGAGAACAAAAGAGGGAAAGAATAAGAGAGAGCAAAAGAGAGAGAGAGAGAGAGGAATGGGGAGAGAGAGCAGGGGGAGGGAGAGAGGGATAGGGAGGGCAGTGCTTCATGGGGCCATAGTAGATGGAATGTTCAGTATGGAGTCAAGATGAACTACATTCAGACCTAGCTTCACAACCATGGCCAACTTGCTGAGCATGTCTTGTGCCTTAAGGTGCCCTCCTCCCTAGCCTATTCCTGTAGGCAAACAGTGCCTGACTTTCTCAATGACTCTGGGTCTCTTTAGCTCACAAGATAGCATCCAAGGTCAGAACAATCCACATCTCAGGATCCCTGGTCAGTCCTCTATGCTCATGGAAAGAAACAAAGCAAGGCCATGAGATCCAAGCTAGACAAGCCCATGGCCCTGCTGCCATGTGCAAATAGCCACCATAACTG
Organism: Vombatus ursinus; assembly: GCF_900497805.2. Taxonomy (NCBI): domain Eukaryota; kingdom Metazoa; phylum Chordata; class Mammalia; order Diprotodontia; family Vombatidae; genus Vombatus; species Vombatus ursinus. Next base: position 871,886 of record NW_020950758.1, on the reverse strand, counting down.
CCATGGAGAAGGAGAGGGGAGAGAAGTCTCCAGCCCCTTGTTGGACATCCAAGAGACAGTTTGCTGAAACCCCAAATTCTCACTAGAGAGGAAGAGAGAGATAGAGAGGAGATGGCTTGGGAATCGTATTCATATCCCCCATAAACCCACTCGCCTAATGTCTCACCATGGCAGAGGGATGTGGTTAGTTATGCCAGAAGGAAGCAAGCTCTAGCAGGTTCTACCATGGTGGACAAGTTTTGAGAAGCAATCCACTGGTGGATTGTCATCCACAGATCAGTTGAACTGCAGAGGTTCACAACCAGGTTGTCCATAGAATGATAATAATAATTGCTAACATTTATATATGTACCAGGCACTATGCTAAGCATCTTACAAATATTATTTTGTTCTCACAATAGTCCTGTGATGTAGGTGCTGTTAACCCCATTTGACAGATGAGGAAACTGAGGCAGATAGAGGTGAGGTGACTTGCCCAGAGTCACACAGGTAATAAGCATCTGAGGTCAAATTTGAACTCAGGTCTTCTTGACTCCAGGCCCAGCATTCAAACCACTGCACAAACACAGCAACTGTCAACTGTCATGGAGGAATGTCTAAGAGCGAGGCAAAATGTTTGACACATCATGGGAAGCCCTCCATCATCTGACTCCCACCCATCTTTCCCATCTCAATTTGTATTCTTCTTTACCATTCATTCTCCCTTCCAGCCCAACGTGTCCACTCACTGGCTGTTCCCTAGGCAAGAATTTCACATTCCCATCCTCTTACATTTTCCGAGCTGGTGTACATTTCTAGAATGTACTTGCTCCTTTCCCCTACCTTGGAGCATCCGTCGTCTCCTTCAAAGCAGCGCTCAGATGCTCCTTCTTACAGAAGACCTTTTCTGATCCCCAGTCATTAGTAATATCCTGCACTCCTGCCAGAAGTCACTTTGGATTTTCTTCCTCCAGATAGTTTATTTCCTTGGTTGTGGCCATGTTGCACCTCTCCCTTCCATCTCTCCCTTCCTTGATAATGCAAGATCCTTGAGAAGAAGCATTGCTTCCATTTTTGTCTTTGTGCTTAGTATAGGGTCTTGCACTGAATAAGCATTTAAGAGCCATTTGTTGAATCGAATTGAAGATTAGTCTCAGGGAGCTCAAGATCTGGCAGGTTCTATAAAGCTGGAAGATCTTCAAGGATGGGTCTGCTGGTTGCCTGGATGTCTGTTGTCAGAAGACATGGCCAAATGCCTTGGGATTTTTGAGAGAATTTTGGTTATTTGATCCAAGAACAAGGATTTCAAAATAGCTCATATGAACATGTCCTTCTATAATTTCTCTGAATCTCAGCATTGGAAGGGACCTCAAGAGGTCATCAAATTGAATCTCTCGTCCCCTCCACCACACACCTGAGAAGTAGCCATCCAACCTTAGCTTGAGGACCCTCCAGCAAAAGACAGCCCAGCACCTCTTGAGGTCACCCAGTCTATTTTCAGATACCACAATGTTTGAGAAAGTTATTTCCACTGTTGATACCAAATCTAAATTTGTCTCTCCACAATTTTCACCCGTTGTTCCTAGGTCTGTCTTCTGGCAGAAAAAGTTGAATCCATCTTCCAAGCAATAACTCTTCAAATAACAGAAGCCAACTAGGACATTCCCCCTGAATATTCTCTTCTCCAAGAAGAGCAACATTAGTTTCTTCCAAAGATACTCCTATGGTATGATCTCAAATCCTTTAACCATCTTAGCCCTGGTCCTCTGTATTCTCTCCAGATGATCAATGCCCTTCCCAAATGATAGCTCCCAGAACTCAGCCTAACACTCAGGATGCTGTCTGATCAGAACATAGAATAGGAGTACTGTCATCTGCCTCATCCTGGCCATGAATGTAACCCAAGATCACATCAGCTTTTGGAGTCACCATAACAATTCCTGGCTCATATTGACCTTGTAAAGGTCATAAAGAACTCCCTTCCCAAAATGCTTCCCTCACAATAACCCTTTAGGTAGTATAGTGGCTGGAATGCTGGACCTAAAATCAGGAAGACCTGAATTCAAATCCAGCCTCAGACACTTACTAGCTGTGTGACCTTGGGCAAATCACTTAACCTCTGTTCGTCTCAGTTTCCTCAACAATAAAATGGAGATAATAATACCACCCACTTCCCAGAATTACTGTGAGGATCAAATGAGATAATATTTGCAAAGTATTTAGCACAGTGCCTGGTACATAAGTAGGTGCTATATAAATATTAGTTATTACTGTTGCTATTATTACTACTTCCACTTTAATGTAGTTAGCACACGTATTATTATCCCTATTTTACAAATGAGGAAACTAAGAGTTGGTGAGGTGATCATCAATGTATATTCCAATAAATTTGACTTTTGAATTTATTGAATATCTAGGATATGCAAGACCCTGGGGTGAATAAGTTCCATTTTCTTCCACTTAGAAGAAGCTGTGCTTAAAACTAAACTAAAGAAGGAAGTGTTCCCCAGAGAGGAGATCTGTATTTGTCATTATTTTCATATTATTCCAACTCAAGGAATAGCAAGGATTTCATGATGAGCTTAAATGATTCTTCCAGAAGTTAGTGTCCATGTTTTTGTCCAGAAGAACTGTGGTTTCTGCTAAGTAGAATTAAATATGTGTGGGTTCTTTGGAAATCAAAATTTAACTGTGAAATTGCTGGCTTCCACCATGTTTCTGGACACCAACATTATCAACAGGAGCCTTTCTCTGTTCAGTCATCCCTTTGTAGAAAATTCTCCTATTTCCGAGAGTTACCTTTGTGTTGATGCAACTTTGAAATCATATAAATCCCCTACTCTCAGTGTAACCTGGTCTAGGATTAGAAGCTTATTGATCATAGGATTATATATTTAGAGGTGAAAGGGGCTTTAGGGGTCACCGAGTCAAATCCCTTCCTTTTATAGATTTGGAAACTGAGTCCTGAAGAGAAGTGACCCTCCCAGATCAGCAGAACCAGGATTAGAATACAGGGCCCCCAGACTCCAAATTCAGTCTTCTTTCAAATACACCACACTTGTCTTGCTCCAGTCCTCTCACAGCTGGGGGTTTATAAAATGGAAGAAATAACTGAGCTAGAAAATGGTCATCTCATCACCAAGATTTTCTCCAACTAGTTGAGAACACTGAGTAATAAGTGACTAGAAGTGAATCTTATTGGTGAAATGAAGTAGACTTACATTAACTGAGGTTTGAGGAGGGAGGATCTTGCCACTATCCTGTCCCTTGGCTAGGCAACATTTGTATGACTGTACTCAGTCTGTGACTTACATAATAGGAGCATTATTGACAAGTTGGTGAACACATAGAAGAGGGCAACTAGAATGGTCAGGGGACCAGAAACCATGCCATGCAAGCATTAACTAAATATACTAGCAATATATATCCTAAAAAAGTCTTTATAGAGTTGAGGGGAGGAAGAGAAAGAAAGAAAGAAAGAAAGAAAGAAAGAAAGAAAGAAAGAAAGA
>NW_020950758.1:865439-868388 GCF_900497805.2 Vombatus ursinus | reverse complement strand
AAAGAAAGAAAGAAAGAAAGAAAGAAAGAAAGAAAGAAAGAAAGAAAAGATAGAGGAAGGGAGAGAGGGAGGAAGGAAGGAAGGAAGGAGGGAAGAAAGGAAGGAAGGAGGGAAGGAAGGACTCTCATGAACATCAGTCCAATAAAACAAATTTCCACATTGGGCATCCCAAAAAATATGTGTCCTTCTCTGCATCTTAAGTTCATCACCTCTCTGGCAGGAAGTCATATCATGTTTCACCTTTGGACCTTTGAACTCAGTTTATAATTTCATTGATCAATGTTCTAAAGTCTTTCAAAGTGGTTTCTTTTTTCTACAATGTTGTTGTCTTCATACCAATTGTTCTGGTTCTGCTCACTTCCCTCTGCATCAGTTCATGGAGGTCTTCACAGTTTCCTCTGAAACTTTTCTCTCATCATTGCATTCCTATACCATAATTTGTCTAGCCCTTCCCCAATAAGAGGACAGCTCCCTTAGTGTGCAATTTTTAGCCACTATGAAAAACTCTGCTATAAATATTTTTGTGCATACAGGTCCTTTACCTCTTTCTTTGATTTCTTTGGGCTCTGGCTGTAGTAATGATGTAACTTAGTCAAAGAATATGCAGTTTCGTAACTTTGAGGGCATGGTTCCAAATCACTTTCCAAAATGTCTGAATGGATTCACAGCTCCACCAACAGTGCATTTCTGTGCCTGTTTTTCCTCAGCCCCTCCCATATTTGTCATTTTCAACATTTTTTATTATTGTTTTTAGCATAATTTCAAATTGTTTTCCAAAAATATTATAACAATTTAAGTGATTCAAAAGTGGAAGGGGCTTCCTCAAGAAGTGGGCTCCTTGGAGGTCTTTGAGCAAAGGTTAGAACTCTCACTATAGATACTGTCCTGTGGAGGCCTTTTCAGGAATGGGCAGCACAAGATGACCCCTAAGGTCACTTCCAACTTTGAAGTTCTTTCATTCAGGAGGGAGGGGGTAGATTTGCACTCCATCTCAAGAAAAAATAATAATAATAACAATTAAAATTTAAGCTACTCTGGCTTGAGATTCTGCCCAGCTCTGACTGTCAATGTGCTTTGTTCTAAGGCTCCTCGCAGGTTGACAATCAATGTTCCATGTTGTTCAAAAGTCTTTTCCAGCTCTGAGTCTTGGATCTACTCTCCTCCCTAGTGTTGTGTTCCAACCCGCATGCTGGAATCAATTATAACTGAAATATTTTCTTGCCTCAATTCTTCAGGGAGCTCATTCAGACCACCCTGTTGGCAATCAGCTAGGGAAGAAGGGAAGCCATAATGTTGCTAACAGGGCATTGACCTTTGAGTCACCAGATCTGAATGTGAATCTAGGCCCTGGAACTTGAGGTGTGTCACCTAGGGGGAGTCATTGAATCTCTCTGAAAGTCAATTTCATCTTCCCATTTTTCATGCCACCATCCTCATGTCCTGATGCAAGGTCCAGCTTTCTTGCCACACTGTATAAGTTCCTTGAGGGTGGGAACTTACATTTTTGTGTTTATCTCTTCAGTGCCTTACAAAGTGTCTGGCATTGAATATATGCTTAATGAACACTTGCTGGTTGATTGTAAGATCTTAAAATATGGAGACCATTTTATTTTATTTTTATTTTGTATCTCCAGCGCCTAGGTAAGTGGCATAGTGGATGGAGTGCTGAGCCCAGAATCGGAAAGACCTGAATTCAAATCTAGCCTCAGACATTTACTACTTGTAAGTGGGCAAGTGACTCCAGGTAAGTCATTTAAACTGTTTGCCTCAGTTTCCTCAACTGTAAAATAAGGATAATAATGGAACCTACCTCACTAGGTTGTTTCGAGGATAAAATGAGATAATAATTATAAAGAATCTGACACAGTGTCTGGAACATAACAGGTGTTTAACAAATGTTTATTTCTTTCCTGACACATAGTAGGTCTTGAATAACTGCTTGTCAGATAATTGAACTGAATTGAGTTCAGTTAGATGGGATATGAATGGAACATTATGGTTGGAGTCAGGAAAGCTGAATTGAAATTCAGTCTCAATCATTTACAACCTATGTGACCTTAGATAAATCACTTAACCTCTCTGAGGCTTAGTTTGTTTCTCTGTAAAATAGGATGATAACTCTTAGTACCCAGCTTGTTGTGTGGCTCAAATGAGATAATTTATGTCCAGTTCTTTGTAAACCTCAAAAGGATACATAAATGTGAGCTACATAGCCTCTGTTTTACATCTAGGGGAAACTGGGGCCCAGAGAAGAAGGGATTTGAAGGGATTTCCAAAGTCCCATAACTAGAAAATGAAAACAGAGCAATTCAGAATCAGGTTTCTCCTGACACCCCCATGATGTCTCTCTAGCAACCACGCCACCTACCCAAGGCCATTCTCAGCCAAACCAAAGACAAATGACTCTGTCATTTCCTAGGGACTCACATTTCCTTGAACACTAACCAAAAGACTATAGGAAACTCTTGAGACAGAGACATTGGAGATGTTGGGTCAATTTAAATAACTTAAAATCTCAGAATTTTCTTTAAAGTCCAGGAGATGGGAAGGTGGGCAGGCAGGGCCTGGGTTCTGGGTGTGTGGGCTCCCATTAGTTGCCCAGCACCAGCCAGAGACAAACCCAACTGGGGCTGCCATGAGAGTCTTTACTTCTGGTTGGAAAGAAAGTCCTTGGCCAGGCCTTGCTAAAGGAAAAGGTGAGGGGGAAGTCACACAGCAAGGATTCCGCAGCCTGTGTTATGAACAAACCATGGGCACAGGGAGGGGGAGTTGGGGTCACTCCCCACCAGGCCCATCCGGCCCTTACTATTGGGGTGCGAGATCCTAGTGAGGAGGACTTTCTAAGTCATAGGCTGGACAAGGCTAGAGAAAAGCTGGAGAACCTTCCCAGTCTGCTTCCTCCTGTGTGTGTGTGTGTGTGTGTGTGTGTGTGTGTGTGTGTGTGTGTGT